>NC_036863.1:44413961-44473163 GCF_002910315.2 Salvelinus sp. IW2-2015 | reverse complement strand
AGTGCATTCGAAATCGTTTCCAAACCCATTCCATTTTTCGACATTCTGTTACATTACAGCCTTATTCTAAAATTGCTTAAATATATTTTTTGTCCCCATCAATTTACACACATAATGACAAAGCAAAAAAAGGGTGTAACGAAATGCTTGTGTTCCTAGCGCCAACAGTGCAGTAATATTTAACAATATACAATAATACACATGATGGGATGTATAGACATTTTGGACAGTATATGTACGGGAATATGTAGTATATTTGAAGAATACATAGGATAGAATAGTATATGTACGGCAATAGATAAATAGGATATGCCTTTACATGAACACAGATTATACTGTACATATGAACAGTATGTAAAGATTATTAAAGTGACCAATGTTCCATTATTAAAGTGACCAGAGTTTCATGTCTATGTACATAGGCATCAGCCTCTAACGTGCASGGTTGAGTAACCAGGTGGTAGCCAGCTAGTGACCATGATTAAAGTTCAGGGCAAGGTAGTGGTGACTATTTAACAGTGATGGCCTTGAGATAGAAGCTRTTTTTCAGTCCCAGCRTTGATGCATCTGTACTGACCTCGCCTTCTGGATGGTAGCAGGGTGAACAGGCCGTGGCTCAGGTAACTGATGTCCTTGAGGATCTTTTTGGCCTTCCTGTGACACCGAGTGCTGTAGATGTCCTAGAGGACATGCAGTGTGCCACCGGTGATGCATTGGGCAGACCRCACCACCCTCTGGAGAGCCCTGCAGTTACGGACGATGCAGTTTCCGTACCAGGCAGTGGTACAGCCCGACAGRATGATCTCAATGGTGCATCTGTAAAAGTTTGTGAGGGTCAAAGGTGCCAAGCCACATTTATTCAGCATCCTGAGGTTGAAGAGGCGTTGTTGCGCCTTCTTCACCACACTGTCTGTGTGGGTGGAACATTTTGGATTGTCAGTAATGTGTACGCCGAGGAACTTGAAGCTTTTCACCCTCTCCACTGCGGCCCCGTTGATGTGGATAGGGGCGTGCTCCCTCTGCTGTCTCCTGAAGTCCACGATCAGCTCCTTCGTTTTGTTGACATTCAGGGAGAGGTTATTTTCCTGGCACCACTCCCCCAGGGCCCTGTAGGCAGTCTCGCCGTTTTTGGTAATCAGGCCTACCTCTGTTGTGTTGTCTGCAAACTTGATGATTGAATTGGAGACGTGGATGGCCACGCAGTCATAGGTGAACAGGGAGTACAGGAGGGGGCTGAGCACACACCCTTGTGGGGCCCCTGTGTTGAGGATGAGTGAAGTGGAGGTGTTGTTGCCTACCTTCACCACCTGGGGGTGGCCCGTCAGGAAGTCCAGGACCCAGTTACACAGGGCGGGGTTCAGACCCAAGGCCCCAAGCTTAATGATGAGCTTGGTGGGCACTATGGTGTTGATTGGCTGAGCTGTAATCAATGAACAACATTCTTACATAGGTATTCMTCTTGTCCAGATGGGATAGGGCAGTGCGCAGTGCGATGGTGATTGTGTCATCCGTGAATCTATTGGGGTGGTATGCAAATTGCAGTGGGTCTAGGGTGTCAGCTAAGGTGGAGGTGATATCATCCTTAACTACTATCGCTACGGGACGATAGTAATTTAGTTCAGTTACCTTCGCTTTCTTGGGAACATGAACAATGGTGGACATCGTGAAGCAAGTGTGGACAGCAGACTGGGATAGGGAGAGATTAAATATGTCCGGAAACACTCCAGCCAGATGGTCTGTGCATTCAAATGGCTACACTGCGTTGTTGAGAGGGAGTGATCTATGAATACTCTGTTGGCTACATATGGTAGCAGAGGGGAAAGTACCAACATTTACGAGACCAAAATCCATATGGTCTTGATTTCCAACATATGTCTTTGTATGGGAAAAGGAGGAGTGGAGAAGATACATTCTCATAGAAGTATAGCCTGCATGAATTTATTGTTAAAGGGGAACTGGTAAAAGTATACCGGATCGTTTATTTGATTTAGTGAGAGTGCCAATGGTTAGAAGATTGGGGGGGGTGGGGGGGAGAGAGAGGAGGGAGGGGGGGGGGGGGAGGAGGGGAGAGAGAGAGAGAGAGAGAGAGAGAGAGAGAGAGAGAGCAGAGAGAGAGAGAGAGAGAAGAAGAGAGAAGAGAGAGAGAGAGAGAGAGAGAGAGAGAGAGAGAGAGAGAAGAGAGAAGAGAGAGAGAGAGAGAGAGAGATAGAGGAGAGACGGAGAGAGAGAAGAAGAGAAGCAGAAGAGAGAGAAGAGAGAGAGAGAGAGAGAGAGAGAGAGAGAGAGAGAGAGAGAGAGAGAGAGAGAGAGAGAGAGAGAGAGAGAGAGAGAAGAGAGAGAGAAGAGGAGAGAGAGAGAAGAGAGAGAGAGAGAGAGAGCGAGAGAGAGAGAGATATAAAATATGGGGTGGGGGGGGGGGGGCAGAAACAGTAGAAGTCGTCTAAAGTCAAAATAAAACTTTACAGAGCTAAGTGAAAGTGAGAGTTAAACATGAAATACAACTCAATACATGTGCAATAAATCTGCCCGGCTGGTGTCTTGACAAAACACCATTTTACTGTTCTCTCTTCCATTCTCCCGCTGCCCCCTCCTCCTATCAGCAGTTTGATTTTACATCTATGGGGATGTGAATTAAGAGAAGTAGTGAAGGTGAAGCTCAACACGACGAGGAGTGACATTGACTATCTGGAAGATGTTCTCTCTCTCTCTCTCTCTCTCTCTCTCTGTAAGGATTTTCCAACGAAAAGATAGGGCGTGACAAACACAATAATGTCCAAGCAAGGATATCAAAAAGTTTAGGATATCAAAAATCATTAAATGGACCAAAAATGTATAATCTAAAAATAATAACATAAAACCCCCAAAATATAACATACATACCAAAAACAACACAGATAAATACAATTTTAAATATTACTCACAGTTACACCACAATAGAAATGAACTTCAGTTATATACATTTTTACCTTTAAGGTCCATTAGACAAAGCAAAAAAGTATATCCCAAAGTATATTGAAAATCGTCTAGTTTACCCAGAAGAGAGTATGTTACTTTCTCATAGCTAGCCAGCTGTGCCATAGTTGTGGCCCACTCATCAAATCAACAGTCTTTCTTCCAATACCTTAGGCTTCGGAGTAAGTGCTTAGCTGTCATGATGGTCAGAATAAGCCATCTCTGTAATGTAGACGCAGGAGTCAGGAAGCAGGTGCAGTTGGAGAGTTTAATAAAAACAAACACGTACCGATACAAAAACAAGGACTGCGTCTGAACATGGAAACAGAGACAATAACACCTGATGGGAAATAACAGCAGAGTGCTTTATATCAGGGGAGTAATCAGGTCCAAGTGTGCCTGATTTTTATTTTTATTTCACCTTTATTTACCCAGGTAGGCAAGTGGAGAACAAGTTCTCATTTACAATTGCGACCTGGCCAAGATAAAGCAAAGCAGTTCGACACATACAAGAATACAGAGTTACACATGGAGTAAAACAAACATACAKTCAATAATACAGTAGAAAAATAATTCTACATACAATGTGAGCAAATGAGGTGAGATGAGGGAGGTAAAGGCAAAAAAAAGGCCATGGTGGTGAAGTAAATACAATATAGCAAGTAAAACACTGGAATGGTAGATTTGCAGTGGAAGAATGTGCAAAGTAGAGATAGAAATAATGGGTTGCAAAGGAGCWAAATAAATAAATAAATACAATAGGGGGAGAGGTAGTTGTTTGGGCTAAATTATAGATGGGCTATGTACAGGTGCAGTAATCTGTGAGCTGCTCTGACAGCTGGTGCTTAAAGCTAGTGAGGGAGATAAGTGTTTCCAGTTTCAGAGATTTTTGTAGTTCGTTCCAGTCATTGGCAGCAGAGAACTGGAAGGAGAGGCGGCCAAAGGAAGAATTGGTTTTGGGGGTGACCAGAGAGATAGACCTGCTGGAGCGCGTGCTACAGGTGGGTGCTGCTATGGTGACCAGCGAGCTGAGATAAGGGGGCACTTTACCTAGCAGGGTAGATGACCAGGAGCCAGTGGGTTTGGCGACGAGTATGAAGCGAGTGCCAGCCAATGAGAGCGTACAGGTCGCAGTGGTGGGTAGTATATGGGGCTTTGGTGACAAAACGGATGGCACTGTGATAGACTGCATCCAATTTATTGAGTAGGGTATTGGAGGCTATTTTGTAAATGACATCGCCGAAGTCGAGGATCGGTAGGATGGTCAGTTTTACAAGGGTATGCTTGGCAGCATGAGTGAAGGATGCTTTGTTGCAAAATAGGAAGCCGATTCTAGATTTAACTTTGGATTGGAGAAGATGTTTGATGTGAGTCTGGAAGGAAGTTTACAGTCTAACCAGACACCTAGGTTATTTGTAGTTGCCACATATTCTAAGTCAGACCGTCCAGGAGTAGTATGTTTGACGGGCGGCAGTGCGGCACAATCGGGTTGAAGAGCAATGCATTTAGTTTACTTGTAATTTAAGAGCAATTGGAGGCCACGGAAGGAGAGTTGTATGCATTGAAGCTCGTCTGGAGGGTTGTTAACAACAGTGTCCAAAGAAGGCCAGATGTATAGAGTAATGGTGTCGTCTGAGTAGAGGTGGATCAGAGACTCACCAGCAGCAAGAGCGACATCATGATGTATACAGAGAGAGAGTCGGTCAAGAAATTGAACTCTGTGGCACCCCCATAGAGACTGCCAGAGGCCCGGACAACAGGCCCTCCCGATTTGACACACTGAACTCTATCAGAGAGAAGTAGTTGTGAACCAGGCGAGGCAATCATTTGAGAAACCAAGGCTATCGAGTCTGCCGATGAGGATGTGGTGATTGACAGAGTCGAAAGCCTTGGCCAGAGTCAATGAATACAGTATTGTTTCTTATTGATTGGCGGTTAAGATATTGTTTAGGACTTGAGCGTGGCTGAGGTGCACCCATGACCAGCTCTGAAACCAGATTGCCATAGCGGAGAAGGTATGGTGGGATTCGAAATGGTCGGCCAGCCGTAGAAAAATGCTTATTGAAATTTCTCAATTATAGTGGATTATCGTGGTGACAGTGTTTCCTATCCTCAGTGCAGTGGGCAGCTGGGAGAGGTGTTCTTATTCTCCGTGGACTTTACAGTGTCCCAGAACCTTTTTGAGTTGTTGTTGCAGGAAGCAAATTTCTGCTTGAAAAATCTAGCCTTGGCTTTTCTAACTGCCTGTGTATATTGTTTCTAGCTTTCTTGAAAAGTTGCATATCACGGGGGCTGTTAGATTGCTAATGCAGAACGCCATGGATGTTTTTTGTGTGGTTAAGGGCAGTCAGTCTGGAGAGAACCAAGGGCTATTATCTTTCCTGGTTCTAAATTTCTTGAATGGGCATGCTTATTTAAGATGGTGAGAAGGCATTTAATTAAAAAAAACAGGCATCCTCTACTGACGCGGATGAGATCAATATCTTCCAGGATACCCCGGCCAGGTCGATTAGAAAGGCCTGCTCGCTGAAGTGTTTCAGGAGCGTTTGACAGTGATGAGTGGAGGTCGTTTGACCGCTGGGCGCATTACGGATGCAGGCATGAGGCAGTGATCGCTGAGATCTTGGTTGAAAACAGCAGAGGTGTATTTAGAGGGGCAAATTGGTTAGGATGATATCTATGAGGGTGCCAGTGTTTACGGCTTTGGGTGGTACCTGCGTAGGTTCATTGATCATTTGTGTGAGATTGAGGGCATCAAGCTTAGATTTAGGATGGCTGGGGTGTTAAGCCGTGTTCCAGTTTAGGTTGCCTAGCAGCACGAGCTCTGAGATAGAGTGGGGGGCAATCAGTTCACATATTGGTGTCCAGAGCACAGCTGGGGCAGAGGGTGGTCTATAGCAGGCGGCAACGGTGAGAGACTTGTTTTTAGAGAGGTGGAGTAGAAGTTCAAAAATGTTTGGGTACAGACCTGGATAGTAGGACAGAACTCTGCAGGCTCATCTTTGCATAGATTGCAACACCGGTCCCCTTTGGCCGTTCTATTTGTCTAAAAATGTGTGTAGTTAGGGATGGAGATTTTCAGAATTTTTGTTGTCTTCCTAAGCCAGGATTCAGACACAGCTAGAACATCCGGGTTGGCAGAGTGTGCTAAAGCAGTGAATAAAACAACTTAGGGAAGGAGGCTTCTAATGTTAACATGCATGGAAACCAAGGCTTTTACGGTTACAGAAGTCATCAAATGAGAGCGCCTGTGGAATAGGAGTGGAGCTAGGCACTGCAAGGCCTGGATTCACCTCTACATCACCAGAAAACAAGAGGAGGAGTAGGATAAGGGGTACGGCTAAAAGACTTGGTGCTCCGGTACCGCTTGCTGTGTTGGTAGCAGGGAGAAAACGGTCTATGACTAGGGTGGCTTGAGTCTGACAATTTTTTTATCATTAAAAAAATAGTAATTTTGGATAATTGGAGATGGAAGGGGTTCCATGCAATCATGGCTCTGTATAATACTGTGTGTTGCTGTGAATTCGTTTTGGACTAAGGGAATTCGTTTTGGACTATGGTGGCATATCTTGTGGTGTATGTATGGGTGTCTGAGCGAAAGTTGTTTGATTATGCAGACAATCGGAATTTTTCATCAAAGTACACTGCTAAAAAAAATAAAGGGAACACTTAAACAACACAATGTAACTCCAAGTCAATCACACTTCTGTGAAATCAAACTGTCCACTTAGGAAGCAACACTGATTGACAATAAATTTCACATGCTGTGTGCAAATGGAATAGACAAAAGGTGGAAATTATAGGCAATTAGCAAGACCCCCCAATAAAGGATTGGTTCTGCAGGTGGTGACCACAGACCACTTCTCAGTTCCTATGCTTCCTGGCTGATGTTTTGGTCACTTTTGAATGCTGGCGGTGCTTTCACTCTAGTGTAGCATGAGACGGAGTCTACAACCCACACAAGTGGCTCAGGTAGTGCAGCTCATCCAGGATGGCACATCAATGCGAGCTGTGGCAAGAAGGTTTGCTGGTCTGTCAGCGTAGTGTCCAGAGCATGGAGGCGCTACCAGGAGACAGGCCAGTACATCAGGAGACGTGGAGGAGGCCGTAGGAGGGCAACAACCCAGCAGCAGGACCGCTACCTCCACCTTTGTGCAAGGAGGAGCACAGCCAGAGCCCTGCAAATGACCCCCAGCAGGCCACAAATGTGCATGTGTCAGCATATGGTCTCACAAGGGTCTGAGGATCTCATCTCGGTACCTAATGGCAGTCAGGCTACCTCTGGCGAGCACATGGAGGGCTGTGCGGCCCCACAAAGAAATGCCACCCCACACCATGACTGACCCACCGCCAAACCGGTCATGCTGGAGGATGTTGCAGGCAGCAGAACGTTCTCCACGGCTTCTCCAGACTCTGTCACATGTGCTCAGTGTGAACCTGCTTTCATCTGTGAAGAGCACAGGGCGCCAGTGGCGAATTTGCCAATCTTGGTGTTCTCTGGCAAATGCCAAACGTCCTGCACGGTGTTGGGCTGTAAGCACAACCCCCACCTGTGGACGTCGGGCCCTCATACCACCCTCATGGAGTCTGTTTCTGACCGTTTGAGCAGACACATGCACATTTGTGGCCTGCTGGAGGTCATTTTGCAGGGCTCTGGCAGTGCTCCTTCTTGCACAAAGGCGGAGGTAGCGGTCCTGCTGCTGGGTTGTTGCCCTCCTACGGCCTCCTCCACGTCTTCTGATGTACTGGCTGTCTCCTGGTAGCCCTCCATGCTCTGGACACTACGCTGACAGACACAGCAAATCTTCTTGCCACAGCTCGCATTGATGTGCCATCCTGGATGAGCTGCACTACCTGAGCCACTTGTGTGGGTTGTAGACTCCGTCTCATGCTACCACTAGAGTGAAAGCACCGCCAGCATTCAAAAGTGACCAAAACATCAGCCAGGAAGCATAGGAACTGAGAAGTGGTCTGTGGTCACCACCTGCAAAACCACTCCTTTATTGGGGTGTCTTGCTAATTGCCTATAATTTCCACCTTTTGTCTATTCCATTTGCACAACAGCATGTGAAATTTATTGTCAATCAGTGTTGCTTCCTAAGTGGACAGTTTGATTTCACAGAAGTGTGATTGACTTGGAGTTACATTGTGTTGTTTAAGTGTTCCCTTTATTTTTTGAGCAGGTGTAATATTTCTCATGAAAACTAGAAGAGAAGTAGTTCATCTCTTGTCAACCCTCAACCAGGAAAGACTGGGGTCCACACAAAACATGACATAATACAGAACATTAATAGACAACAGCTCAAAGACAGAACTACATAAAAAAATGTTTAAAGGCACACGTAGCCTACATATTAATGTTGTGAGCGGACCAAGTAATTGGCGTCACTCTAAAGCGGAAAGGTGGAATAAACGAGTCAGGAGTAGGTTTTCTTGATTCAACACAGTTCTCTATTGAGGGATTTTGATCCAAACAAACACGTCAACATAATCAATGAAAATCTCCCAAGGAAAAWCATACATCTTCTTCTCCAGATGAAACAGGAACACAATATCGATTATCTTTACACTACATCAAAAGTCACGGGTTTGTCACCRTCTTAATGGTTCTTCGTGGATAGCTTCCCTCTCTCGGTGGCCCTCCTCCAGAGATAGTTTCCCCCTCTCTTATCTGCTGGTTCCATACTCTCTCTTATAGGGGAAAGAGAATATCTCATTAGTACCGTCAGCTGTGCTTAATTGCCTATGGTTACCTTGTCTCACATGCCCTGTTGGGCTACTATCCGTGAGCCCAGCCTGCCCTCTGGTGGTCCTTCCACAATGTATACACACAAACTATCTAGATCAAATAGGGGAGAGGCGCTGTGCCATGAGGTGTTGCTTTATCTGTTTTTTGAAACCAGGTTTGCTGTTTATTAGAGCAATATAAGATGGAACGGAGTTGCAATAATTAAATAATGGCTCTATATAATAATGGCCCTATATAAAATGCTTTCTTGGATTTGTTTTGAATTTGGGGACTGTAAAAAGACCCCTGGTGGCATGTCTGGTGCTGTAAGTGTGTGTGTCAGAGCTGTGTGTAAATTGACCATGCAACACATTAATGTTTCTTATAAAAAGAATGGCATGCATAGTATTTATATCAACCCTCTGACTACAATGAATAGCAAGACGTGCCGCTCTGTTCTGGGCCAGCTGCAGCTTAACTAGGTATTTCCTTCTCGCACTGGACCACATGACTGGAGAATAATCGAATTAGACAAAACTTGAACCTGCAGAACTTTTGGAGTGTGGTGTCAAAAAAGCAGAGCATCTCTTTATTACGAACTGACCTCTCCCCATCTTTACAACCATTGAATCGATATGTTTTGACCATGACAGTTTATAATCTAAAGTAACGTCAAGTAATTTAGTCTCCTCAACTTGCTCAGCAGCCACACCATTCATTACCATATTCAGCTGAGGTCTAATACCAAATACAATGCTCTTAGTTTCAGAGATGTTCAGGACCAGTTTATTACTGGCCACCCATTCCAAAAGGCTACATATATTAATATGGGCTATTTTCAGCCCTTTCCTGGTTAGCTTATCAGAGACMTAATACTGAAAAGAGCAAACAAAGCAAGAGAAAGAAAATACATTCAGCAGTCCATTAATCGATTGGTGTGTGTGTATGTGCTGCGGGGTTAAAGCTACGAACCCATAGGATTGGCTCTCTCATCCCCTCCAGGCTTCTGGGAGGGAGGGTGGACAATGAGCCTGTCATAGCGGATGTAAGCAATGTTCTCACGCGCTCTGGCAGCTTTCATGGCTGGAATCAGTTGTTTCCTCCTCTGGCACACAGCTTCAGGATTGTCCTCGTTGAGGAAGATATACGTTCCTCTCAAGTTCTTGGCTCTTTCCAGAACAGCTACCTTGTCCTTGAAAATCAGGAACATGACCACTATCGGCCTGGGCCTGTCACCTGGGCCGGTGGAGGGTTTTCCAGTCCTGTGGGTGTGCTCCACCTCAATCTTCTTGTGGTCCATCTTCAATTTATCAGAGATMATTTCCTTCACTTTGTCCTCGGACTCCGTCCAGGTCTAATGTGGAAATTCTGCAATTCAGTCCACAGCCATGTTGCTCCGCCTTGATTGTCTCTCAGTATTTATCCGTCATTGTTATCATGGATTCTCACACAGAACTGATGTCTCTCAATGACTTACAGATTGCTGTCATCTTGCCGTTCTCCTGTTTCAACTCACTTCAAACTGTTCTTCAGGTCCTGTACCTCTCTGGTCAGGTCGTCCATTCTTTTATTAGTTGACACCAGTATTTGGACAAAACACAACACTATTTTCTTGTTGTTGTAACAACTGCTTGTAGAACTCTTTCTGTTCGTTTAAAAGATTTTTCCCGTGTGATAGAGAGACACCACTGTCCTCAATGATACTCCCGCCGGCTTTGGTCTTTGTCATGGCTAGCAACGTAGGTTACAGTGTTACTCCTTGCGGTTCCAGACAGGGCAGGTCACATGGAAGGTTGAAAACAACAAACAGCAGGGATCTAGACAGCCACAATGGCTAACCGCATTGCGGGCTGCTTTCAAGCCCTCAAGAAAACCCAGCTAGCTTGATAAGCAGCTAGCTAGCAGCTAGGCTAGCTGAAACCCTAAATACCTCCTCAGACCCATCCTTAGTTAGCAGGATCACTGGACAGACACTAGCAGTCCCAGCAACTGATGCCAACTGCGTTGCGGGATCCAAACTAAAAAGTTAGCTTGCTACTAAGAAATTTCCAATACACTTTCAAAACAACAAAAAACTTACTTTTTCAAAACAACAAAACCAAGCTCTTCCTCGTGCCGCGTTCAACCGGAAGTGGTGATGTTAGTTCTGCATGTGCATTTAAGAGCAATGTGTGCTGCTCTGTTTTGAGCCACCTGCAGCTTTGCTAGGTCTTTCTTTGCTCCACTTGACCATATTACCAGACAGTAATAAGAAGGAACAAGACCAGAGCAAACCTCTTAAGGATCTGCCCATTTTGTTCAATTTTCACTTAAAAAATGACATACCCAAATCTAACTGTCTGTTGCTCAGGACCTGAAGCAAGGATATGCATATTCTTGATACCATTTGAAAGGAAACACTTTGAAGTTTGTGGAAATTTGAAATTAATTTACGAGAATATAACACATTAGATATGGTAAAAGAAAGAGCTGGCAGCAAGAGAAAGGCCATAATGTATTACTCCAGCCCAGGCGCAATTTCGATTTTGGCCACTAGATGGCAGCAGTGTATGTGCACAGTTTTAGACTGATCCAATGAACCATTACACATCTGTTCAAAATATTGTATCAAGACTGCCCAAATGTTCCTAATTGGTTTATTAATACATTTTCAAGTTCATAATTGTGCACTCTCCTCAAACAATAGCATGGTATTATTTCACTGTAGCTACTGTAGATTGGACAGTGCAGTTAGATTAACAATAATTTAAGCTTTCTGTCCATATCAGATATGTCTATGTACTGGGAAATGTTCATGTTACTTACAACCTCATGCAAATCACATTAGCCTACGTTAGCTTGACCGTCCCGCAGGGGACACGCTGATCCTGTAGAGGTTTTAAAGGTTAATTAAACAACATTCTTAGAAAGTTCTATCAACATTACTTGTTTTTTCTTGTGGCTTTATGGAAAGTTTTCTTAATGTTCTGAGAACATGACTTTCAAATAGAACCACGAGGAAACCTGCAGAAAACATTATGCTAAAGTACTGAAATTCCCACAGAAGAACGTTGATTCTTAATATTCTCTGTACGTTCTGAGAACATGACTTTAAATAGAACCATGAGGAAACCTGTAGGTAACATTATGCTGAAGTACTGAAATTCCCACAGAAGAATGTTGCTACTTAAAGTTCTCTGAACTATTTGAGAATATTACCAATGACAAACCAATTGGAGAACATTCCTAGACCATTGCCAAAATGTAAATGCAATGTAATCATGTTTGATCATTTCGGAAACATTCTGTTAAATAAAATACCAAGAAAATTGACTTTTTTTGTCAAGTTACTTAAATGTGCTGAGAACGTTCCAAAGCAAGCAACTATCCTGCACCATTTCCAGAAATGTGTGGGAAAGTTGTATGCAAAATAACCATAGGACAACCACACTCTCATCAAGCTCTAAGAAACATATGGTTCTCGGAACGTTATGTGCTAGCTGGAAGATATTTCATCCCTAATAATCTTGATGAATATACTATCTTTCAACAGGCACATGCTTAAACTCCTTCTGCGGCTCTTATGAGTSTGCGAGTACTGGGAGAGAAAATAAACACAGGTGTGTGGTCCGAAATGACTATATTACCTATTATAGAACTGACAGTGATATCCACTAGTGACTGAGATTAGGAAGTAATCAATCCTAGTGTAAACAATATGAGGATAAAAAAATAATAGTCCCTCCAATCTGTGTGCATTAAACTCCAGATGTCTTTTAAACCTAGGTCTTCAGCTAGTAGTCTTATTGCAGCTGCAGATTTACCCTCCACACTATTTCTCAGCTGAGACTTGTCCAGATCTTTGTCTCGGATCTGATTGAAATCGCTCCCCCCAATATTATTGAGATGTCTCCCAATTCTAAAACAGTTTGAGATAACCCATGACAAAAATTGAGCATGTTTGCAATAGGTGCATATATATTGCATAGAACAACTGATGTTCCCATCAAGAGCCCACACACTATTATATAGAGACCGTCTCAGAACATTCGTTTCTGTAAAGTTGACAGTCTTGTGTATGAGAACAGATACCCCTTGTTTTTACCTGTACCTGGGTTAGAGAAAACCTTTTATTCAAATGTGTCTCCTGGACAAAAGCTATATCAGCTTTTGATTCATTGAGATATGCTAACGTTTTCTATTTATTGATTATATGATTATCCTCTTCGAAAATTCCAGCTGGTTACTTTTCATTCAGCTCTGTCAATAGCTAGGTTTCTATCCAATTGGCAACAGATTTTCATGCAAATATTTCWAAATCGTCATAAAAACTATGTGCACATTTTCCCACCAGATAAGAAGCTATGCGTGATGACGTATTGCACATAAAAATACATTTTGCGGTTAAATTCCCATTTACCAAATAAAAAATACTAGTTAAATGGATTTCCATCGTATTTTCAACTCTACTGATGGTTTTCTCACTAAAACTGTTGCGTTATATAGCGCACGTCTAGCCTACATGATGAGATTATTACGGACAAAAGAGCAAAATCATTTTTATTTGGAATGTGTCACCAGAATAAGAATCTCGATAATAACTGGAAAGGAGCATCAAGCTCATCACCATGCAGTTTCACCACCATGTGAAGTTCATCATAATTGATTTAATCTGTAGCCTAATAAACTGCATGCTTTCCAGATGATTCGTAGTGGGAGGACCACACGACATGTCATCGCGTGACTCCAAGTTTACTTCGATATTATGGTTATTATATCAATACCTGCGCATAAAAGGATTTCCACCGACATTTCGCAATTCATTTTACCGACACAAAATATCCCACCTTGTCTAGAGTAATGTATTCTGTCGACATTATGGAAAATKGACCTAAAAATGTTCTGTTTCCATCAACCCTGTCATGACATTTTTTACCCRACATGCCCTTTACTCGCATAACAAGGTTGGATGGAAACCTGATTATTGAGATATAAAGAGGTCATATTAATCATATGTTATCGTACAGTATATGAGTACATCAGAAAATATAAGAAAATACATATAAAAACGGTACACATATCCAACAGTAAAACTAAGTAAAGTACCAGCCAAACCTAAGGAGCTGGGGAGAAACCAAACCAAGACCTACAGTGCATTCGGAAAGTATTCAGACCCCTTGACTTTTTCCACATTTTGTTAAGTTACAGCCTTATTCTAAAATCGATTAAATAAATTGTTTCCCTCGTCAATCTATACATAATACCCCATMATGACAAAGTGAAAACAGCTTTTTAGAATTTTTTGCTAATGTATTAAAAACAGAATACCTTATCTACATAAATATTCAGACACTTTTCTATGAGACTCCAAATTGACCTGTTTCTATTGATCATCCTTGAGATGTTTCTGCAACTACACACCTGTCTATATAAGTTCCCACAGTTGACAGTGTATGTCAGAGCAAAMACCAAGCCAAGAGGTTAAAGGAATTGTCCGTAGAGCGCCGAGACAGGATTGTGTCGACGAACAGATCTGGGGAAGGGTACCAAAAAATGTCTGCAACATTGAAGGTCCTCGAGGATAACAGTCGYCTCTATCATTCTTAAATGGAAGAAGTTGGGAACCACCAAGACACTTCCTAATTCTGCCCGCCCRAGCCAAACTGTGCAATCGGGGGAGAAGGATCTTGGTCAGGGAGGTGACCAAGAACCCGATGGTCACTGACAGAGCTCCAGAGTTCTTCTGTGGAGATGGGAGAACCTTCCAGAAGGACAACCATCTCTGCAGCACTCCACCAATCAGGCCTTTATGGTAGAGTGGCCAGACGGAAACCATTGAAGATTGAACTCTGTGGCCTGAATGCCAAGCGTCACGTCTGGAGGAAACCTGGCACCATCCCTATGGTGAAGCATGGTGGTGTCAGCATCATGCTGTGTGGCCGTTTTTCAGCGGCAGGTACTAGGAGACTAGTCAGGAACGCCGCAAAGTACAGAGAGATCCTTGATGAAAACCTGCTCCAGACCTCAGACTGGTGTGAAGGTTTATCTTCCAACAGGACAACAACCCTAAGCACACAGCCAAGACAACGCAGGAGTGGCTTCAGGACAAGTCTCTGAATGTCCTTGAGTGGCCCAGCCAGAGGCCGGACTTGAACCCGATCTAATATGTCTGGAGAGACCTGAAAATAGCTGTGCAGCGATGCTCCCCATCCAACCTGACAGAGCTTGAGAGGATCTTCAGAGGAGAATGGGAGAAACTCCCCAAATACAGGTGTGACAGGCTTGTAGAGCCATACCCAAGAAGACTCAAGGCTGTAATCGCTGCCAAAAGTGCTTCAAAAAAGTACTGAGTAAAGTGTCTGAATACTTATG
Source organism: Salvelinus sp. IW2-2015 (assembly GCF_002910315.2). Taxonomy (NCBI): domain Eukaryota; kingdom Metazoa; phylum Chordata; class Actinopteri; order Salmoniformes; family Salmonidae; genus Salvelinus; species Salvelinus sp. IW2-2015. The sequence continues at coordinate 44,458,132 of NC_036863.1, read as the reverse complement.
TAAATGTGATATTTCAGTTATTTTTTTTTTTTACATTTGTAAAAAATGCTAGAAACCTGTTTTTGCTTTGTCATTATGGGGTATTGTTTGAAGATTGRTGAGGGGAAAAAACAATATAATCCATTTTAGAATAAGGCTGTAAGGTAACAAAATGTGGAAAAAGTCAAGGGGTCTGAATACTTTCCGAATGCACTGTAAATGGAATTTATAAATTTAAGAGAGTCACCCTAATTTGACTCTCCGACAACCTGACACTCTATGCATCTGCAATACCCATATCAGTTATAGTAGGCTTTTTTGAAGGCTTTCTGTCACATAAGTAGAGCCCTGTATTTTGGATGATCATGTCACATGACCTGGATTTTAAACTTTATTTAAAGCCTCTTCATCAACTTTTCTTTATAAGACAGATGGCCCAGCACCATTCTCAGACAACTGCTTTACTTTTTGGTCATTTCTGAAAATTAGACCCCCCCACAAATCCAACTCCAGTAACTTAAATTAGGAGAGAGGCTATAAAAGAAAAAAGATAAAGATGACTCATTCCAGTAGGCCAATAACTCTACCTATATTCTAAACCAAMATGGTAAGAAATAATCATAGCAATGGCTAAAATAAATAACTTTATTTGACAGTCCTTGATGGTCCTGATTCCAACAGAATTCTGGATTCAACAGTCCTCCCTGGTGGTGCATCTCTGGATGAAGGCTGATGCTTCATCTGGTGAGTCAAACTTGTGCTTGATCTCCAGTATAGCAGGGAAATGCAGAACTAACTCAATCCCCCACCATTTCAGATCTGTTTTCACCTGTTTAAAGGCCATCCTCTGGTCTGCAAAGCTGAGTGTGCAAAGCTGAGTGTGCAAAGCTGTCATCAAGGAAAAGGGTGGCTATTTGAAGAATCTAAAATATACTTTGAGTTGTTTAACACTTTTGTGGTTACTACATGATTCCATATGTGTTATTTCATAGTTTTGATGTCTTCACTATTATTCTACAATGTAGAAAATTTAAAAAACAAAAAACAAAGAACAACCCTTGAATGAGTAGATGTTCTAAAACTTTTGACCGGTAGTGTATTTAAAATCATGTTCTCAGGACATTTAAGATAATGTCTGTGAGTTTAACAGAACTGATATGGCAGGCGAAACCCTGAGGACAAACCATCCCCCAAAAATACAATTTCAGCCTACCACTGTTTCCAATGGCTTTCATGTTTGTTATGAGGCGAAGTCCTCCCAGATTGCAGTTCCTAGGGCTTCCACTAGATGTCAACAGTCTTTAGAAAGAGTTTCAGGCTGGGTTTTGGAAAAATTTGCTAGAAGTTGTAGTTTTTCTAAGTGGCTCCCATTTTGGCTCTAGTGTTTCCATGCGCGTGGATGAAACACGTTCTTTGTTATTTATCTCCGGTAATGAACATACTATTCTCCGTCTTAAATTTCATCGTTTATTTACGTATTAGGGTACCTAAGGTTTGATTATAAAAGTTGTTTGACTTGTTTGGATAAGTTTATTGGTAACGTTTGGGATTCATTTTGTATGCATTTTGAAGGAGGGAAACCGGTGGATTATTGACTGAAGCGCGCCAGCTAAACAGAGTTTTTATGGATATAAAGAAGAACTTTATCGAACAAAAGGACCATTTGTGATGTAACTGGGACCTTCAAAGGTAAGGCATTTATTATAKCGCTATTTCTGACTTTCGTGGCGCACCTGCCTGGTTGAAATATGTTTTTCATGCTTTTGKATGCGGGGCGCTGTCCTCAGATAATCGCATGGTGTGCTTTCGCCGTAAAGCCTTTTTAAAATCTGACACAGCGGCTGGATTAACAAGAAGTTAAACTTTATTTTGATGTATAGCACTTGTATTTTCATGAATGTTAAATATTTATATTTCTGTCATTTCAATTTCGCGCTCTGCAATTTCACCGGATGTTGTCGAGGTGGGTCGCAAGCGGAACGCCTGCGCTAGAAAGGTTAAAAAACAAGGCATGTTAGCTCTATACTGATGGCGCAGTGGACAAATTCCCATGGATAGAGAACCGAAGACCTTGGGTTCAAATCTTACTCATTGTTTTAAATCTCACTGATGCTGTGCCACAATATATAAATATATTTTTGCATGATTAATGCCTAAGGAAATTAGTTTCCATGTGTCCTATTTCTGCTTGGTGTTCAAAACAGTTCAACTAAGCTAGCAATGTTGTTGAAACATGTTCTCAAAACGTTATTTATCTACCTTCATATATTCTATAATTTCCGTTCTGAGAATGTTAATAAAATCTTCCAGGAAAACTTTCAGGGAACCATAGTAAAATGTTCTCAGAACCTCCCTGCAGCCTACAAATAAATGAACGTTCCCAGAACAGGCAGAATTTTGACCTCCGTTTTCAGAACGTTTTACCCATCAGGTAACTCATGGCTTTGTTCCCAGAACCAATGGGAAACCGAAAACGTATGTTCCCACAACTTCCAAGGAGCCAAATGTGCTAGCTGGGCTGCCATGTCTTCTTTCTCTTCCTCTCACTGCCTGGAAAATATCCTCCTTCCCCTAACGCAGCATGTTGACCATGTTGTTCCAGCATGGTCAGAATCTCCTGTAGGTTGGGGTATCATGTCCTTGTTTTCTGCCATCTCAGCACCGCCCAAGATTTTAATATTATCTCTGTTATCCAAATGATACATTTTTGCATTTCTTTCTGGATTTCTTCTATCTGGTCTTTCACTGTGATGGCAGCATTTTCCAATGTTGCTATACGGTCCTTTGCTTCGCCAACACGGTTGCTCAGCGTATACATTTCCCSCTCATTTTTTCCATCGTGGTCTTAATTTCTGATGATTCTTATTTTGCAGGGACACACAAATTGCTCAGATTTCTGAGGCAAGAATGCTCAGTGTGGGCTCGCAAGTGGCAGTATCTGGCATGGCTGGCCTATCTGGCCTGTGAGAAGCGTTCATTTTCTTGCTAAACTTGGGTGGTTGTGTCAGCAGTGAATCCTTTGCGCACTTTGATTTACGGCTATCCCGGATACATTTATTTTTTGTTGTAACAAAGCTGCCTCTCACTTGCATGAGAATAATTATGCGCCAAAATTGCGAAATATCATTGTCAAAATCAATTTAGTGACGAGTTCCCCGGAGGTCCTCAACTACACAKCCACCCTCGTCGAGAGCACATGTGCCCTCCCTCTTTCTCAACCTCTACTCTCTCTTTCTGAAAGTGAGCTTTGAAAGTAATCACTGTCCATCAAAAGGCTGAGGGAGAGTCACATAACACATGATCAATTAACCAAATTACCATTTGAAGTGAAAAATAAGACATTGAGAGACTTATTGAACTGACCGTGTGTTATATTGATTTTCTATTGCCTTTAGCTGCAGGCTGTGTCCTTCAATGAAGTGGTGTGTTTACTAAAGGTCTGGCAGTGGACCAATGACATCACACTCTCTAGACAACCGTTTGGTGATATAGAACACTTTTAAAACCATCTGCGAAAAATCACTTAACCCTCAATTTATTATTGACTTTTCACTAAATAGCCAGGCGTTTTGCAAAGAGCATGAGCAGTGGTTTGTGGGACTAGTGAAGAGGTGTGCGATAACCCTTACTCATGATTTACCTCCAGCAGCATCTGTTGAATGGTTCATTCCCCTCTTTTCCCGCTGTTCGCAGTAAAGCCTAACCTCCAACGRAGCTCATAACAGCCACTGAATGTTGTTAGAGCTAGACCATCATCAATAAAGATAAACATGACAGATCATTTTAACCAGGATTAACCAAGCATATGAATCACCATAACCACTTGGCTAATGCCAAGTGATTCAGTTCAGATAAAGCGGCGCTACAGTGTAACTACAACTTCTCCACTGCTGAACGTTTTATTTGTTAATTAAGACTTCAAAGTAACAATATCTATATACAACGTATTTACAAAACCAAGTCAAATTAGACATAGTGTTTCGTACAAAAGGTGCGAATATGTTGTCGTAATACAATAAACATAATACACAAAAACATACATCATTCATATTTGACAGATGCACATGGTGAGGGACTTCAATAGTCCCTGTTTATAGATATACTGTAAATAGACATGATAACAGTTCAAAATTATTGCAAGTTACCAGTAAAGGTTTATATATTTAAGGCAACACTAAGCCAACGTGGGGGCACAAAACATATTAATTAAATACAGGATATAAAATACTCACAATAACAAAGTAACATCAAAAGTAGAGTAATTTCTCTTTACCACAGGTTGTGCCATTACTTCAGTTACGATGAAGAGTTGTAGTACAGGGACTGGAACACGACAGACTGGAGGGGGGATAGAGGAGCAACCAAACAAAACATGGAAAAAAGAAAAGAGAGATGGAAACACATGTTGTTGCTCTTGCTGTCAATGACAACCAAGTATGTGGACTCCACTCTTTGAAGTGCTCTGCAGAACGATGGAGTGTCTCATTACGTGTGTTGTGTATTGCTTTCTACTGCAGCATCAAATACAGCACAAGGTGGTCCGCTCTTTTACTTTTCACTTATGACAGAGTGCATAGCTAGCCTACAGACTCTGTCCCCCTGATATTCTCCCTTGCTCTGAGTCTCAAGTGTTGTTTCAAGTTGTCATCATGGCCGCCCTGCCTTGATGCCATCAGTACGGGTACTGCTTCTTTCTCTTCCCAGCGAAGCAGGCCATCCAGGTACATAACATCATGGCTGCTGCTGCCCCTGCTCCTGTGCAGTAGAACGCCCAGCCAATCTCACAAGAACCTGGATACACACAGACAGGACAGACAGACGACACAAACAGTGAATTAAAATCAGAGCTAACATAGCATAATATGAGCTGTGACCAAATTGAATGACTTGTTGATTATCAACGTGTGACTTGAATATGATGATGTTGTGTGGATGTGACTGTGTGTAGATGTTTGACCCGTACCAAGCTCAAACTGGTTGGATCTGTTGCTGCATGTCTGTCGGACTTCCTCACTGTCCCAACCTAGAGGGTAGAGTGCACACCCCGACCCAATCAGCAACGCTGTACAGAGAGAGAGAGAGAGCGTGTGCTAAGCTATGTCATAACAAACCCATCATACAGTGAATAGTGCAGCTTGCATTATTCAAAACCACTTAAGTTAAAAAGATAACACTTTCCACTATGTCACATGATTTCCTGAGATGGTACTTTCATCAAGAGCCTACGAACACTTCCCAACATATTTATGTGGGCAGTGAAGGCAAAACTTTTTCTCCAGCATTTTAGATTTGAGATCAAATGTGTTATATGAGGAACCAGTACAGAATGTCACCTTTTATTCGAGGGTATTTTCATACATATCTGTTTTACCATTTACAAATTAATGCATTTTATTTATCTAGTCCCCTCATTTGAAGGTGTCATAAGGATTTGGACTAATTCACTTATAGTATTAAATTTAGCATTTGGTCCCATATTCTAAGCACGCAATGACTACATCAAGCATTTGCAGTTTATTTTGGTTGTGTTTCAGATTATGTTTTGCCCAACAGCAATGAATGGTAAATAATGTAGTGTCTAAGGCACTGCATCGCAGTGTTACGGCGTCACTACAGCCTGGGGTTCGATCCAGGTGTCACAACCGGACGTGACTGCGAGTACCATAGGACGGCGCACAATTGGGCCAGCGTCCGAGTTTGGGGAGGGTTTGATAGGGGGAGCTTTGCTTGGATCATCGCGCTCTAGCGACTCGAGGGGGCTTTGCTTGGCTCATCRCGCTCTAGAGACTCCTTGTGGTAGGCCTGTGAGCTGACTTCGGTTGTCAGTTGAATGGTGTTTCCTCTGATATATTGGTGCAGCTGGCTTCCGGGGTTAAGCGAGCTGGTGTTAAGAAGCAGTGCGGCTTGGCAGGTCATATTTCAGAGGACGCATGACTCAACTTTCGCCTCACTCGAGCTTGATTKGGGAGTTGCAGCGATGAGACATCGTAATTGGATATTACAAWATTGGGGAGAAAAAGGGYGTAAAAAAATTATGTAGTGTCATTTTGGAATTTACTAAAGACACAACGATATGTTTTGATTGGCCAATGCATCTTAACTAAAGTGAGTTTTTCCCCTTCCTCTTTTTCTGTCAATACCCATATTATTGAACAAAATTTGACACCTCAGCTGAGAACTCCATTCCCTAAATGGTCAACCGATGGCGCCACGTCCGTTTGCGAGTTTTCTTTCAAAAAGGGGGGGGGGGGCGAAATATTAGCATTATGCCATAAGCGAGACCTCAGGAGACATTTAAGAAATGACACTCGAATCACAGGAAAGGATCAAATATCAGAAGGGCCTTCCGTTTGAATATCCGAGAAAGTTGTTTTTGATGTAATTAAAACAAATCTTTTCTCTGCTGTCTTTTCCATAAAAATAAAAAAAAGCTTAATTACATGGGGAAAGGCAAATGCTAACAGCTAATAATTATATTTTGTTGGAGGAGAAACAGAAAATATAGACACAATTAGGTTTATGGATCATACAGTCTCAGTTAACGTGAGAATGTAGAATGTCGTGATTGGAAATCTATTTAGTATATGTTGAGGAATGTGACGTCATTCTCTTGTCTAGACTAATTGGCACCGTTAGCAACCAGTAGCTAGCGGCACAAGTTATTAGCTAACTAGCTAACTACATAACGTTATATTCTGACATCATTGACGCTAAATATATTTTGCTGTCCTGTACCTTTGCCCTCTACTCTGGATTACCGACCTCTGCCTGCCTTGACCCTGCCTGCCATCTGGTACCTTTGCAACCACTACTCTGGATTACCAACCTCTGCCTGACCTGACCCTGAGCCTGCCTGACATCCTGTACCTTTGCCTGCCTGTGTTCGAAATAATAAACTTTTGCTACTTTGACCTTTTCTGCACCTGGGTCTTACCTTYAAACGTGACAGTAACTAGCTGGCAGTAGCCAGCTACCTAGCCACRGTAGCTAGCTAGACTGGTTCTACCTAGCTAGCTGACTTGCGTCACCAGATCACGTTAACGTTACATTAATTCATTTCCATACGAATAGCTAGCTACATTGTGAAAAAGTAATGAAACAATTTAGCTAGCTACCAAACAAACTTTCCCATACTGATGTACTCATACCTTTCTGAAAAGCCCATGGCTTTGTATAAAGACATGTTGATTCATTTTGTGTGGAGGATGTAGCATAACTGGAAGGACTGTCACTTTTTATTTTCACCCATTCAAACCTACCCATTCATTTTAGAAAATCCCCCAKCCCCACATATTACAATTATCAATGACAATGATGGTATCGGGAGAGACAGTACCTGTTACCAGGTGAGTAACATGAATGTCTTGCTATCTATTGTGCCTGACAGATATTTGTTTAGTTCTTTGTAGGCAATTCTGCCTGYCTACTGGTGCCTGGAGTGGGTCATGCGAGGATAGAGGCTGGGGCCAGACAACCAAGTGGTGCTGTTTTGTCAGCTCCATCAGGAGCAACTTCCCCTCTCCTGATGGGCACTACGTGGGGTTCCTGGAGGTTGAGGAGTCGCAAGATATATAATATATTAAATGTTTAATTAAACAAAAGTATAAAAACAGGTCTACTGCACGTCCTTATTCGATTTATAACTTTGGTGAGGGGTTTGCTACAGTGGAACAGGTTTAGAGGAGGGTAAATTAATCAGGCCACAGAAGTAAAATGCATGCTTTATTCAGATACACAGTTGTCTCCAACTATAGACTTGTGCTGTGAACTTGTGAACCTCAGGTAGTTACTATTCATGGAGGGCAGGGTAGCCCTAACCCTACTGAGAAGACTGGTGGTACCTGCAGGGAAGAAAATACAGACAGAGAAAAGTCAGGTAGTAATAAGTTTTACCAGGTACCATTGGTCTCTAAAAATCAATTMTCTCCTACATCCACATCTCTGTGACTGGGAAATCAATACATTGACACAATATGTAAGATCAGGGTTATGTTTAAAATAAGGGTTATGGTAAGGGTTAAGGTTAGGGCTAGGGTTAAGTTTAGGGTTAGGATAAGGTTTACGGTTACAGCTAGGGTTAAGAAGGTAGAAATGTTACTGATGGTCTGTGGGACCAGTTCACTATTATTCAAGTCACAAGCTCCGAGTCTCAAGTTGAGTCCCAAGTAGAATGGCTCGAGTCAAGTCCAAGTCATGCATTCTAAGAGCAAGTCAAGTCAAGACAAGTTTTTCAAGTCAAGTCAAGTCAAAAAATATATATAATGGAAAAAAATGTAACACGAGGAATAAATACACAATGAGCAATGACAGCTTGACTATATACACGGGGTACCAGTATCAAGTCAATGTGCAGGGGTACAAGGAAATTGAGGTACATATGTACATATAGTAGTGCAATGACTTCTTCGACTACAAATCTTTGTCTATTTATTGAGGCTACCAGACAGCCCTTTACATTATTTTGGCTACAACACATTTTGATTACGTAATTGTCAGCAGAAGGCAAGGCATGTTGACATGCTCGGTGTAGATTTACACTGAGCGTACAAAATATTAAGAACACCTGCTTTTTCCATGACAGACTGATCAGGTGAAAGCTATGATCCCTTATTGTCACTTGTTAAATCCACTTCAAATCAGTGGAGATGAATGAGAGGAGACATGTTAAAGAATGATTTTTAATCCTTGAGCCATGGATTGTGTCATTCAGGGTGAATGGGTAAGACAAGATATTTAATGGGGTATTGTAGTAGGTGCCAGTCGCACCTGTTTATGTCAAGAACTGCAACACTGCTGGGTTTTTCACGCTTAACAGTTTCCCGTGTGTATATCATACAAAATATACAAGTAGACGGCCAATGGCCTAAAAGAAATAGGACAGGTTTAGCCTGATAAAGAGGCTATCTGAATGGACACAGGTAGAGGGCAAGACCGCACACCCTCCCCTTGAGAAACCAAGTTGAATCTGTCTAACAGGACCTCAAACAGGTACATTTAAGTTCTTGGCCCCTACGAAGACCATGCAATTACCCAATTGACAGTTACAACCAATGGGACCGGACCCTTTTTYYCCCATTTTCGCCTAAAATGACACCCAAATCTAACTGCCTGTAGCTCAGGACCTGAAGCAAGGATATGCATATTATTGATACCATTTTAAAGGAAACACTTTGACGTTTGTGGAAATGTRAAATTAATGTAGGAGAATATAACACATTAGATCTGGTAAAAGATAATACAAAGAAATAAACATGCGTTTTCTATTTTTTTTATTACTCCCCCGGCTGCGTCCAGGGTCCTGCACCATCTAATATCTCCTCCCAGGTCCATTTCCCCATTAAGCGCTGTTCCTCCTTTTCACGCTGCTTGGTCCTGGTTTGGTGGGTTATTCTGTCACGTTCGTCGTAGTGAGGAGACCAAGGCGCAGCGTGATTTGAATACATTCTTCTTTATTTAACGAAGAATACTGAACAAACTATACAAAACAAACGTGAAGCTAATATAACGAGTGCTGACATGCAACTACACATAGACAATAACACACAAAACCAAAATGGAAAATGGCAACCTAAATAGGATCCCCAATCAGAGACAATGATAAACAGCTGTCTCTGATTGGGAACCAATTCAGGCCACCATAGACCTATAATAAACCTAGACTAACAAACACCCCATGGTATACAAAAAACCCTAGACAGGACATACAAGCATACCCACCCTCGTCACACCCTGACCTAACCAAAATAATACATAAAACATAGAAAACTAAGGTCAGGGCGTGACAACCATGCTCAAAGGGATATTCAATGTCTGTTTTTTTATTTAAAAAAAAAAAAATCTACCAATAGGTGCCCTTCTTTGCGAGACATCGGAAAACGTCCCTGGTCTTTGTGGTTGAATCTATGTTTGAAATTCACTGCTCGACTTTACATATAATTCTATGTGTGAGGTACAGAGATGAGGTAGTTATTCGAAAATTATGTTAAGCACTATTATTGCACACAGAGTGAGTCCATGCACCTTATTATGTGACTTGTTACGCAAATTGTTACTCCTGAACGTATTTAGGCTTGCCATAACAAAGGGGTTGAATACTAATAGACTCAAGACATTTCAGCTTTTCATTTTTAAATACTTTGTTTAAAAAAAATCCTAAAACATTATTCCACTATGGTGTGTGTAGGCGAGTGACAAAGAAATCTCAATTGAATCCATTTTAAATTCAGGCTGTAACACAACAAAATGTGGAAATAAGTCAAGGGATGTGGATACTTTCTGAAGTGAAGGCACTGAACTGAAGGCACTGAACTGAAGGCACTGCGCATGATCCTGCCAGCTGTAGCTTATTGCTTTACCACATGAAAGGTGTCAGGATTGTTTTTGTGAAATGCTATAGCTACTTCCTTTTCAAACTGTGTGAAAAGTTGGACACCACTTGTATCTCACTTTATGTGCAGTAAACATCCCTCTAACTGACTGTATGTTTTTAACGGTGATGGTAGTAGCTAAACCAGACTGAAAGTGTTGATTTGGAGGTGTGATGTTGTGAGGATGTGGGTGAGATGATAGTGGAGGTCCAAGCAACTGGAGCATGTGGCAGGAGGACTTGGGGCTGTGTCCCAAATAGCACCCTATTCCTTATATAGTGCACCACTTTTGATCAGGGCCCATAGTACTCTGGTTTAGAAGTATTGCCATTTGGGATGCACTCAGACACTGCGGTCTGGGTTTATAACCTGGAGTCAAATACAGAAACACCACAGATAGTCTGCATGGTGGTATGCTGTTTGTCTTTGACTGTCTGTCTGTTACTTTCGGGAGGTTGTAAGAAGTTACAGATGAAAGCATGACTGCAGTGCCACCAGCAGTGGGCTATATCTAACTAAGAATATCGTTATGGGAATGGCTTCTATTCGGAATATTCTGAAACCCTGACCTGAAAAGAGGAAGAATTTCTGTTTTACTCTTATTGAAAAGCAAATTCATTGGGAGCTTAGGGAGAGGTCTTTTATTTAAGAATCCTCTGAAGAACTTTTCAAATATAACTCAGCCAGCTGACACAAGTAGAAACCACTCACATGCATAGATAGATACATTGCAATGTCTTGTATTCAAATCATCCTCTTACTTTGCTGCCAGCCCAGGCCCACTATATCATYGTGTCTTTCTCTAAGCCCCTTTTGTCTGTATGCATCAAATCCTTTCTATAGACATTCCACACATGCCTAAGTGTCTCCCTCCATTTCTTATGAATACAACCCCAGAAAATCCTTTACTCTTTAATCGAATCCCAAATCATTCAAGGCATTTTCATCTGGGTTAAAAGGCTTTGTGAAATGTCCACAGACTACTGACTGCAGTATATGAGAGCAGGAGAGAGTAGTAGGAGAGAAATGCCTGTCTGGGAATAAACCACACCCTGAACATGACCTATAGGTCATTRTGCCCTGAGGGATTACATAAAGGAACAAGGTGATAAAATAGAGAGGTAGGGTCCATCTGTGAACGTCATCAGATAATACAGATAACAAAACCAAAGTGGGAAAAACAAAGAGGGCAAAAAATAGAACAAAATAGAACAGATAACAATCACAGAATATTAAAAAGGGACACTTCACTATTTAAATTAATCAATCATTTTCTTAGGACCTTTTCTTATCTTTTGGACTACAAAACATAGAAAACGTAAGTTTTTACTTATGTAGACACTGGTATGGTGCTTGAGATGATAGGAAATTAAAAAGTGGTGGTGTCCCTTTAAATGGTTTCTGCATAGTGTGAAGGTTTAGGGAAAATTGAGTCACGCCTAATTAACATTATACTGACTTTTGAGTGATTTGGTAAACATTTATCTACAGCGCCCTACTAATCAGGATGGTGAAATGCATACTACAGTAAAGAACTCCAGCCAGAGTCCTGAGCTCTACCACTCTTTAGGAGAGCACGCACGCACACACACACACACTTCAACATTTTGTCTCTCAGACTTCTATAAGATTTCCAAGATGTCTATGTTAGCTCTTAGAAGAAACGTTGACCAGATTTTCACCACAGATTTTCCTTCCAATCCTCACAGTTTTCACGACCGGCAAGTTCATTCCTTTTAGTTGAGTCATTATCTGTGCACCCCTTAGAATAGTCTTGCCTAGTTAACTGACTTGCCTAGTTGAATAAAGGTCAAATAAATAAATGTATTAGTCTTGGAAGGAGAACTGCCTGATGACCCACTAGAACAGCTGCCCTCTCTGCAGTGAGTGTATTCAAACGTCGAGCCGTTGTTGTGTCCCAGAGAGAGTTCCTACCGACAGCTCTCTGATCTCACCACAGAACAGGTGGCATGCTGTCGGCAGCCCTCTGTCGGAGTCGCTCGACAGCACAACCAAACCTTAAAACTGTTCACTGAACTTGACGTCTCGACAGAAACAGGTGGTGCACCGCACCGTCAGGAGGCTCTGCTGTCGAAGACTAGCTTGACAGGACCTTAAAACTGCTCACTCAACACAAGAGCCCCAAACAACACAGAGACAGCTGGAATGACAACGGYGTGCCGTTTAAAACACTACCGTAGACCACCAACTCCACCTGATACTTGCAGAGTATTCAGCACAAGACCTTCAGGTCATCACTAGAGTATCCCGTCTCTCAATACTTTAAAGAAACCATGCTGGCCATTTCGGTGTGAATGCTAGAACTATGTACTTTCAATCAAATCTGTCACATTTATTTATAAAGCCCTTTTTACGTTAGAATATGTCACAAAGTGCTATACAGAAAGTCAGCCTAAAACCCCAGACAGCAAGTACACGTAAAATCAAATCAAATGTTGTGTCACATGCGCCGAATACAACAGGTGTAGTTAGACCTTACCGTGAAATGTTTACTGACAAGCCCTTAACCAACAATGCAGTTCAAGACATAGATTTAATTAAATATTTACTAAATAAACTAAAGTCAAAAAGTAACACAAAAACGGGTTACGGTACTGAGTCAATGTGCGGGGGTACAGGTTAATCGAGGTAATTTGTAAAGTGACTATGCATAGATAATAAACAGCGAGTGGGGKGAGGGTGTCAATGTAAATMGTCCGGGTGGCCATTTTATTMGTTTAGTTGTTCAGCAGTCTCATGGCTTGGGGGTAGAAGCTGTTAAGGAGCCTTTTGGTCCTAGACTTGGCGTTGCAGTACCGCTTGCCATGCGGTAGCAGAGAGAACAGTCTATGACTTGGGTGACTGGAGTCTGACAATTGTTTGGGCCTTCCTCTGACACCGCCTAGTATATAGGTCCTGGATGTCAGGAAGCTTGGCCCCAGTGATGTACTGGGCCGTACGCACTACCCTCTGTAGCGCCTTATGGTCAGATGCCGAGCAGTTGCCATACCAGGCGGTAATGCAACCTGTCAGGATGCTCTCGATGGTGCAGCTGTAGAACTTTTTGAGGATCTGTGGATCCATACCAAATCTTTCCGGTCTCCTGAGGGAGAAAAGGTGTTGTCGTGCCCTCTTCACAACTGTCTTGGTGTGTTTGGACCATGATAGTTTGTTGGTGATATGGATAAGGAACTTGAAACTCTTGACCCCGCTCCACGGGTCATGGTCTGGGGGCAAACACGCCCGTCAATGTTAATGGGGGCCTGTTTGGCCCTCCTTTTCCTATAGTCCACAATCAGCTCATTTGTCTTGCTCACATGTAGAAGCAGATGTAGAAGCGTATTTCACACCGCCCTCCTCTCATAAAACTCACCCAAACAGGCCTACTCCACTCACAAGACTAATTGTATGCATGGTATGCAGTGAGAAATGCAGAGTKGGGAAAGATCATTATTTTTTACTCAAACGTTGTACAGCTATACACTGTACAACTTGAACTATTCATAACTTGACACAAGCTAACTTTTCCACCATTTAACAAGATAATATTTTAATCCAGCATGAACTCTGACTCAACTTTCTACATTTTTCTTTAGCCCTCTCAAAGATAAGGGAATGATACAGTGTTTGCATTAAGCTCAGCAATGTGAACGATAATAACAAACCAAGGATATGCCTTTGAGAGCATGTGGGGGAGAACAATGAGGAAATTAGCTAGAGGGATAAGGATTATAATAGTTGGGCTAACTTACTGTGATTATGGTAAGACTTTTCCATCCTCAGTGTCTGACACATTTCAGCTTTGCTACATCGCTGCAAAAGTACATTTCCCACAACCAATCTATCGTTGTCTGATTCATTTTTGAAGACTTCATCTTTGAAGACTTTCTAAAATACTAATTAAAAGGTCAATTGTCATTGTCTATTGGCATTGCCTGCAGCAACGAGTGTATTATAGTGTTTCCCACGACCTTCCTTTCACTCTAGAAGAGACCATGGGGAGACATGGAATGAGGTTGGGCCAAGGGCTTGGAAAGTAGGGAAGGAAAACACAACCCCCACAATTCTGTCGGGGGAAAAATAGTTTAGCTGAACATCAAAAGCAAAATGGATTCTAAACTCGGCAAAAACAGAAACGTCTCTTTTTCAGGGCCCTGTCTTTCAAAGATAATTCGTAAAAATGCAAATAACTTCACAGAAATTAATTGTAAAGGGTTTAAACACTGTTTCCCATGCTTGTTCAATGAACCATAAACAATTAATGAACACGCACCTGTGGAACTGTCGTTAAGACACTAACAGCTTACAGACGGTAGGCAATTAAGGTCACAGTTATGAAAACCTAGGACACTACAGAGGCCTTTCTACTGACTCTGAAAAACACCAAAAGAAAGATGCCCAGGGTCCCTGCTCATCTGCGTGAACATGCCTTAGGAATGCAGACGTGGCCAGGGCAATGAATTGCAATGTCCGTACTGTGAGACGCCTAAGACAGCGCTACAGGGAGACAGGACGGACAACTGATTGTCCTCGCAGTGGCAGACCACGTGTAACAACACCTGCACAGGATCGCTACATCCGAACATCACACCTGCGGGACAGGTAGAGGATGGCAACAACAACTGCCCGAGTTACACCAGGAACGCACAATCCCTCCATCAGTGCTCAGACTGTCCACCATAGGCTGAGAGAGGCTGGACTGTTGTAAGGCAGGTCCTCACCAGACATCACTGGCAATAATGTCGCCTATGGGCACAAACCCAGACAGGACTGGTTGGACCAGACAGGACTGCCCAGACAGGACTGGCAAACCCAGACAGGACTGGCTGGACCAGACAGGACTGCCCAGACAGGACTGGCAAACCCAGACAGGACTGCCCAGACAGGACTGGCTGGACCAGACAAGTGCTCTTCACTGACGAGTCGTGGTTTTTGTCTCAACAGGGGTGATGGTCGGATTCGCGTTTATAGTCGAAGGAATGAGCGTTACACCGAGGCCTGTACTCTGGAGCGGGATCGATTTGGTGGTGGAGGGTCCGTCATGATCTGGGGCGGTGTGTCACAGCATCATCGGACTGAGCTTGTTGTCATTGGAGGCAATCTGAACACTGTGCATTACAGGGAAGACATCCTCCTCTCTCATGTGGTACCCTTCCTGCAGGCTCATCCTGACATGACCTTCCAGCATGACAATGCTCGTTCTGTGCGTGATTTCCTGTAAGACAGGAATGTCAGTGTTGTGCCATGGCCAGCGAAGAGCCCTGATCGCAATCCCAATGAGCATGTCTGGGAGCTGTTGGATCGGAGAGTGAGGTTTATGGCCATTCCCCCCCGAAATGTCCGGGAACTTGCAGGTGCSTTGGTGGAAGAGTGGGGTAACATCTTACAGCAAGAACTGGCAAATCTGGTGCAGTCCATGAGGAGGAGATGCACTGCAGTACTTAATGCAGCTGGTGGCCACACCAGATACTGACTGTTACTTCTGATTTTGAACCCCCTTTGTTCAGGGACACATTATTCAATTTATGTTAGTCACATGTCTGTGGAACTTGTTCAGTTTATGTCTCAGTTGTAGAATCTTGTTATGTTCATACAAATATTTACACGTTAAGTTTGCTGAAAATAAATGCAGTTGACAGTGAGAGGACGTTTCTTTTTTTGCTGAGTTCATAATGGTTGGAAAAGGATAGTGCTCCAAATTTGTTAGGAAATAATCTTCAAAAGGAGAACCTTTTTCATTATTTCCTCGACCTGATATGAATATGCCAAATGCATACAAAATCCTCAACTTTACTGGCAATTTATCAGGCTGTAACAGATAAGATCTGTCAGGTATGCCAGTGCCAATGGAACCACTTTGAAGACTTTGCTTCCCTGAAATAGATCATGCAGCTGCTTAAGCGAATCTTGACAAAATTATTACAGAACAAGTGCACAATATTGCTCACACAGAACMCCCGAGGCCCCCTAACGGCACTACCGTAGTTCCGCTATAACATTTCTCTGACAGCCATCTGCTTACTGTATGAATCAGCTTAAATACAGAACTGATATGCCGTCATAGCTGCTCTGATGTTGCCCTTTTATGAAGCTGCCAAGTGCTATTTTTGGATACAGGAAGAGGACCTTGTCTTAATGGAATAAGATACACAGTGACATTATTAGTGTATTTTAACTGCTTAGCAACTCCCTTTGGGGATTCCAATTCCAGCCTGTTTTGATTATTGGCATTCTATACATTCAGCAGAACTGAGGTGACTTTCACAAGAACAACACAATAGTGTTCTCTCTGATGAGGAACCAAATGAACGGCTCTTTCACCGATGCAATTTGGTTCCCAATGTTCACAAAAAAAGAGATGTTCAAAAAGAGCTGTTTGTTCGCGAACGACTCATCACCAATCAATATACGCGGCTCACTTCAGATGGCTCACCTACGATAACCTTAGTGTTTGTGCTAACTGAACTGCCCAACAGGGCATGAAGTCATTACAATTCGGAGGGCACAGAGGAGCTGCAGCAACCCTTCACTGTTACCCTTAACCTCATGCTGACCTGGAACAGTCAAAACAGCTCACTTCCTACCTTGCTATTGTCTCAGAACCTGGTGACCTCACCCCATTGGGAGAGGGAGGGGGGGGATGAGGGAGGGAGATCTATTGTCAGCCGCAAAAACACAATTTGTTCCAGTCACAGAGCAGAACACACACCCTTTAGATTAGATAGGTGAGGCCTCAACTCCACACCTGGTTGCTCACGTCACAACAGAAAAGTCTTTCTGCTGAAAAGGTCAAGTGTGGAATTCTAGTGCCACTGACCTACAATTCATTGTCTTTGTGATGTTGAAGTGATTGTTTTACCCATTTCTATATTGGAGTGAATGTAGAGCCTCCGGTCAAAGCGGTAACAGAAAAACATCTCTCTTCTTCTACCCTTTTTATAGCCTTTGCCTTCTTTGGCAATAGACAAACATCATCCATCAAATTTCTATGACAACCTGACGCTTTTTTTTAAACMAAAAAATAAGAGTACAGATTATTGTATGGGACAATATACAAACGTTTTTGTGAAAGATCATTTTGAAAAATACAATGTTAGAGTAAATKTATTTGTTTTCTTTTCATCTTGAAAATGTAATGAAGTTTATCTGTTGATGTAAAAATGTGAAATTCTCAATTTTTTAGGTTGTGTCATTAGTTTTGGGGTGGGGTTGTGAGAAAATATTGCAGGAAAAAATGGGGTCCAGTGAATACCACTGGGCTAACTCAATCAGCCAAAGACACAAAGTGTARWRWAWMARWKTAWMARWRKWTSAARKWGTATCAGTCATACTGGCTCCAATCCCTTTCGTGTTTAGTTTTCTGTTACTTTTTAATATGACTCCTTTCAACATGCTAGGGAGTCTTGTGTCCTGCTACCGTTCTCTGCTCATTATTCATTACCAGACGCCGGTGAAATCCTGGCTCATGTATACAAGCTGCTGCAGATGGCTGCATTAAAACAAATACTATTAAGGGAGAGGCGACACCTTAGGGTTGTCAAAGTTTATTTTATTTCAACCTGATGCACTTTAAAAAAAAATCTAACGTTTCTGGATTCGTCAATAAACAGGCCAGGTCCACGCCCTCCACAACGAGAGAGAAAATGCAAAGTCATTCCTTAAAGAGCAAGGGCATACTGCACCTCAAGTGTACTTTTTTCCAAATACAGTAAGACTAGCGCAAGTGTATGGAGTCAAATACGATTAAAAAAAATCCAACGGAAGCGAGATGGCGCATGCGAGCAAGATGTAACATCATTGCCAGAGCAAATACCTGAGTTGAGAGAGAAGAAATGTGGTAGAGCAAGCAAAGGATGGTCCAGCGAGCGCAGGCCAGCGTGGTGCACGCTAATTAAACTTCAGAACTTGCGAGTGGGACTTTGAGTGAGCAGAACTGCATTGCTGCATGTAGTAAATTCATTTGAGAGGAGCGATTTTTGTGTTTTGTCAAGACTCAGAAATGGCTGAACTCTCACGAATACACCACCCCCAAACAATGTATCCTCTCCCTCTCACACCAATTTTCCAATTTGCTCTCCAAAATGCATTTTGCTCTCAACTGCTTACTATAATTATATATCAGGGGAAAATTCTAGCCAATTAACATAGCCTGTAGCAGTCTACTGAAACACAATTGGTCAGGTTTTGGACCAATCCGGCTTGACTGATTTTTTTATCACGGGAGAATGGGGATGGTGAAAGGTGAATGATGGCTGACAAAGAGGTAAGTTTGCTTGTTTTCAGTAGAGAAACTAGCTAAACAATGAACTAGCTAGTTAATCAACTAGGATTACAATATTGAAATTTAAGTAGATAGCTATTTGGTCTTCTGTTCTTAAAGAAAGCAACTGATGAGGCAAGCTAGGTTAAACGTCAGTTAGCTAAGAAGCTAACTAACGTTAGCTAACTAGTTAAGGTTTAACCCTGTGGTTTATCCAAAGCCAAGGTGGTTTTGTTTTCATACCTTCTCTGGTTTAACTAAAAGCATTGTAGCTAAGTCTAGGGCTCCCGAGTGGCGCAGCACTGCATCTCAGTCCAAGAGGTATCAGTCACTACAGTCCCTAGTTTGAATCCAGGCTGAATCACATTTGGCTGTGATTTGGAGTCCCATAGGGCGGTGCATAATTGGCCCAACGTTGCCCAGGGTAGGCCGTCATTGTAAATAAGRATTTGTTCTTAACTGACTTGCCTAGTGAAATAAATAAAAGTTGAGGAGGGATTTAGTAGAGGAGGAGGAGGACTTGGAAGACCAGCGTGGCGGAAGGGTGAGAACAGACAGGGAAGACCCTCACTTGGGAAGAGGTCAGTGATTGAGGAGGGGGAGCCAAGAGAGGTCAAGTGCCAAACCAAATAAAGATTTGATAACTTTTAGTCTGTCAGTTTTTGTGCAGTAACAATAAATGAAGTCAAACCATTGTATCTCTCCATCCAGGTCCACTGTCACTAATATGTGGTAGTGACGTTTTTCTCTGCTTAGCTGACTGAGATAGGAGATACAGTCCATTATGTTCCAAGTAGGTTACATTGGCCCTCCTCTATGCACAGCACTCTGGGGACTTCCTGCAGGTAACCACGCCACTCACCAATCACCTTCATAATTTAATCATTAGTGGTACTGAGAGTTCCTCTAATTACTTTGACCGTGTATGAAGGCATTGTATATAGGACATTAGTCATGTATAGATGATGATGATGACCAGCTGCTGTCTATTGGTTAGAAAGATGGTTCTATGCAGAGTATGGTTCTACACTGAATGTATAGGATAGTCATTGCTAAACAATATGTGGAATGTAGGTAAGGGATGAAGCTCTCCACAAGGTAGGTTGGACATGAAATTACAGCAGGCTGTTTAATACTGAGCCTTGTTGACTGACAAGTGGCGTGGATTGGAACAGGGCAATTCCACGGCAACAGTGATGCTGAGACTCAGGTTTTTCCCACTTTAAAATGTATGTCAAACAAACCAATAATTGCAAGTTGTTAACAGTGCATAGAGTTGTATGGTTTGTTACACTTTGAAATCATAGTTTTTTTGTTTGACATACATTTTAAAGTACAGATCTGAGGGATCACTCTTAACATGTAATCACCCTGCAGCTCAATCCCACAGTGTGTTATCACTTGGCTAAATGATTAGCAATAGTTGCCTCTTTTGATACAGCCACAGCTGTCTTAAAATGGACTGTTGCCTTGAATGCAACATTAAAGATGTTAAAACGTTTGAACTCTCATTGAACTCTGTCTGCGACATTTCCCGACCTCTTATTTTCCTCTCTCTCTTTCACTCCAGCTGTTCTCAGGAGACAGGTCAGTGTGTGTAGAGAACACGTTTGACCAGGTGGAGTCGKGCTTCTACTTCATCGCCCTGGACCACTACACCAATGAGACAGAGGATCTCATGTTTGGACCAGTGAGTCACCAAGTCATCTTATGCCTTACACAACTCGGCACATAAGTATCGCTCCACCTTCCTTAAACTCCCGTACCCTTCTTTTGTTTATCTTTTTACCAATGTTAATGGATTGTACAAGTTGGGACTTCGATTCCATGCTAAATCTAATTCCATCTCCTGTATTGTTTTGCCCTCTCTATAGATTATGCTGATGCTCCACTGTAAGAACCTGGAGATCTTGACTGGTTCTGAGGGAGGTGACGTGGCCMCAAACAGTGCCTGGGACACCTTCCATCACTACCTCTGTCTAGAGAACAGTCGGAGGGTGGTCAAGACATCTGCCACAACTTYGTGTCAGCTCTGCTTCACCTGGGATCTAAAGGTATGGYACCGCACTCCCAACAGTCATGTATAAATTACATACCCAAATCTAACTGCCTGTAGCTYAGGACCTGAAGCAAGGATATGCATATTCTTGATACTATTTGAAAGGAAACACTTTGAAGTTTGTRGAAATGTGAAAGGAATGTAAGAGAATAWMACAYYWKAKWTKKKRWAARAKAWWAYAMARARAAAMWMMAMMSTKTTTTTTTTTGTACCATCATCTTTGAAATGCAAKAGAAAGGCCATAATGTATTATTCCAGCCCAGGTGAAATTTAGATTTTGGCCACTAGATGTCAGCAGTGTATGTGCAAAGTTTTACACTGATCCAATGAACCATTGCATATCTGTTCAAAATGTTGTATCAAGACTSCCCAAAGGTGCCTAATTGGTTTAWTCATACATTTTCAAGTTCATAATTGTGCACTCTCCTCAAACAATAGCATGGTATTCTTTCACTGTAATAGCTACTGTAAATTGGACAGTGCAGTTAGATTAACAAGAATTTAAGCTTTCTGCCCATATCAGATATATGTCCTGACAATTTTTTTGGTTTCTTACAACCTCATGCTAATCACATTAGCCTATGTTAGCTCAACCGTCCCGCGGGGGGTACACCGATCCTGTAGAGGTTTTAAACATACTTGTATGCTCATTTATGTGTTTTTTAAAGCAGAAATCAGCAGTTGAAACAAAAACATTGCCATTTTCACCCGTTTTGGTAAAAAGCTAGGGATGAGGCTGGAGAAATGTAACCATTCTCAAATTCATAGACAAGAGCTATGGATGCAAGGACTGACCATCGCGCCTCCTTCTAAAACCCCATTGGAGGAGACGACCCAGGGTTGCTCGCCTCAGACCTCCTCCGATGGGTTTTGAGAAGGATGCGAGTAGAGATGAAGTGAGGAGTTGAGCAGAGATGAATTGGGACAGAGCTCATGTCATTGTTTTAGTTGTCACCTTGTGTTGAATGATACACGTATTATCGGTTTGCACTTATATCTTTGTTCTACTTTTGCTCTTTCCACAGATGGCTCTAGCTTGTTGATATCTGATGACACCCTATGTGATTTGACTCTTGTATTATTGACTGTATTCAATAAAACTTCCAATGCCAAATTGAAATCATTTGAAATTCTCTAATTGATAGAAAATTGTAGATCCCAATCAGACAATTACTATAAAACAAATATGTTTCCCTCAGTGCAGTGTTTGGTGAATGCATGGTGTTGTTTTGTCCTAAAATCCTCCTTTGAATGCTGTGTGTCCATCCTCACCCCCTTGATCACTGCAAYGTATTATCTGGTCTGCTGGGAGGGTCCTTGACTGCCACCTGCCCTCCATCGAGGTCCTGCACAACTTCAGGGCAAGGACGTGTGCAGGAAAGATCATCACCGGCCCTTCCAAACCCTCTTCCAAAGACTACCCCTTGSCAACCAGCCACTTGGTCCACGATGATCCTCTCATCCATAGACTTTGCACTATGCTCAAGTGGCTTTAGCTAACTCAACATATGGCTTTGCAGTGCATCGCATTTCACAGAGGGCCATCAATTGCTTTAAAACGTGGTGAATTCAAAACCATGAAATGAAGTGGTAGAATACCTCTATTCTGGAATTATTAAAGGGATAGCAGGCTAGCTGTTCCTGGATACTTCCAGCCATTGCAATAATGATAATTAGCGATGGCTTCAGAAACTACCTTCAACTTCTATTAAACTGCATGCTGAGCCATAAAAATGACATCCATAAGTTCATCTTACTCTGGGTAAATAGAAAAAAGGGCTTGATTGGAGAAAAAAAACAGACCACTATCCCTTTAAAGAACAGTCTTGATAATAAAACGTAGTGAAAGTGCATTTATGTTAGTCACGACTTGGGTGTCACAATCTTCCCTGCTTCGATCTTAAAAATCCCCACATTGCTGCCATGTAGAGTAAGGATCGTGAGGGAAAAGATTGTGATAAATTCACTGCTGCTTTGCAGTTTTAAACCAAGTCAGGATTTTACATAATCCACCAACTGCCTCCCCCTGAAATTGAGTGAAAGCACCTTCTGTGTATATTTCGGTAAATATAGACAGTACTGTAGCTATGCCTGCATAATGAGGTGAGTGTGCGAGAGAGAAGCATAAAGTAGCCCACCACAAAAATGCTGTGATTAAAATGATTTCGCAGAAGAAATAAAGCTTTCCTCTCAGAAACGGAACATGACACAAATAGAACTCATCTGTAAAGTAGACTTGAGCCTTAAAGAGATTCCCCAGACAGATGTTGACRACCTCCGTGAACAGAACACAGTCTTTCTGACATCTTTGTATGTCTTTCTGTGTATGTCTCTGTGAAGTCTGTATACACTGAGTATACACTGAGTTAGTATACACTGAGTTGGTCCCCCCTTTGCTGCTAAAACATTATGAACACCTGTTCTTTCATAGACTGACCAGGTGAATCCAGGCGAAAGCTATGATGAAAGCAATGATCCCTTATTGATGTCACTTGTTAAATCCACTTCAGTCAGTGTAAATGAAGAGGAAGAGACAGGTTAAAGAAGGATTTTTAAGCCTTGACAATTGAGATGGGCCAACATCCCTGTGGAACGATTTCGACACCTTGTAGAGTCCATGCCTCGACTAATTGAGGCTGTTCTGAGGGCAAAATTGGGTGCAAATCAATATTAGGAAGGTGTTCTTATTGTTTTGTAAACTCAGTTTACAGTACGTCTCCAGTGAGCACTGAGCAGCAGATAGAGTTACCCATAATAGACATGAAGGATCCTTACAGCCAGGATCTCTGGTACAGGAATATGATAGGGGACAATGTTTTAATTCACCACTAGTACCTATAGAAACACCACATCTGGACATACTTGAGCTCCAACACACGAGGTGGTGCAGCCAAAGGGCACCACACCTAGAAAGTAGCTTGGCCTTCTCTGTATGGGGGACAGTGCTCTCTTTCTCTTAAAAAAACCCATCTGAAACATCTGGACTCACTCAAGCTCTAACTTAACACAATATAGCTAGTGCAGCCAAAAGCACCACAACTAGAAACACATTGGTAAAAGGTGAAGAGTGGGGGAAGCCTGCAGTTGTAAGACAAGTCTCACTGATTACAGGACTCAATGAAGCAAATGCTAGACATACACTACATGACCAAAAGTATGTGGACACCTGCTTGTCGAACATCTCATTCCAAAATCATGGGCATTAATATGGAGTTGGTCCCCCCCTTTGCTGCTATAACAGCCTCCACTCTTCTGGGAAGGCTTTCCACTAGATGTTGGAACATTGTTACAGGGACTTGCTTCCTTTCAGCCACAAGAGCATTAGTGAGGTCGGGCACTGACGTTGGACGATTAAGCCTGGCTTGCAGTCGGTGTTCCAATTCATCCTAAAGGCGTTCGATGGGGTTGAGGTCAGGGTTCTGTGGAGGCCAGTCAAGTTCTTCCACACCGATCTCGACACCATTTCTGTGTGGACCTGGATTTGTGCATGGGGGCACTGTCATGCTGAAACAGGAAAGGGCCTTCCCCAAACTGTTGCCATAAAGTTGGAAGCACAGAATCGCTTAGGATTTCATCGTATGCAGTGGCGTTAAGATTTCTCTTCACTGGAACTAAGGGACCTAGCCCCAACCATGAAAAACAGCCACAGGCCATTATTCCTCCTCCACCAAACTTTACAGTTGGCACTATGCATTCGGGCAGATAGCATTCTCCTGGCATCTGCCAAACCCAGATTTGTCCGTTGGACTGCCAGATCGTGAAGTGTGATTCATCACTCCAGAAAACGAGTTTCCACTGCTCCAAAGCCCAATGGCAGCGAGCTTTACACCACTCCAGCCAATGCTTGGCATTACGCATGGTGATCTTAGGCTTGTGTGCGGCTGCTCGGCCATGGAAACCCACTTCATGAAGCTCCCGACGAACAGTTCTTGTGCTGACGTTGCTTCAGGAAGCAGTTTGGTACTCGATATCGAGTGTTGCAACCGAGGAGAAAGGATTTTTAAGCGCTCTGCGCTTCAGCACTCGGCGGTCCCGTTCTGTGAGCTTGTGTGGCCTACCMCTTCGCGGCTGAGCTGTTGTTGCTCCTAGATGTTACTGCTTCACAATAACAGCACTTACAGTTGACCGGAACAGCTCTAGCATGGCAGAAATCTGACAAACTGACTTGTTGGAAAGGTGGCATCCTATGACGGTGCCATGTTGAAAGTGACTGAGCTCTTCAGTTAAGCCATTCTACTGCCAATGTTTGTCTATGGAGATTGCATGGCTGTGTGCTCGATTTTATACACCTGTCAGCAACGGGTGTGGCTGAAATAGCAGAATCCACTAGTTTGAAGAGATGTCCACATACTTTTGCATATGTGACTCGTTTCAGGAAACCAGGCGTATGTCGCGTGTCACTACTTTACAGGAGACCATTTGAACAAACTTTTTTCATCAAAATGCATTTTTGGGCAGAAATGCCTTCTGGAACATATGAACTTTCATGTGCCTTAATAACAAACTTGTGTGCCATCTGTAAATACTAATAAAATTGTTAAATTACGAGCCTAGTTGGTTTAGCCACAGAAAAAGGCGGCAACCTTCCCACTAGCCATGATTGGCTGAGATAATAAGTGGGCTGGACATGCCGAGAGATGAGTTCGGATTGGTCTGCCATGTAGCATGCTTCTGTCTATTGGAGCTGGTCAGTATGTGTAGGTAATCCTGTCTAACGCAGCATTTTTAAAATAATATATTGCGTAGTAGAACTGCATAAGCATTGTCAACATGCATGTGTAAAGTTCTATTGTCTGACRTTTTTTCATTTATACCATTGATTTTTGTTGTTGGTAACATTAGAAATAATTGATGTTGAGTCATCAAAATTGAATGATCATATCCTTAAAATGTTTACTAATGAATGTAGCAACAGTTAGGTAGATACAAAAACCATATTCAATTAAATTGGGCCACTCTGATGCCAGAACACCAATACGCCATACAGTAATACCAGTGACTCAAGGTAACACCAGTGACACAATGTAACACCAATGACAAACATAAGATTATTTCAAACAAATGTTATCAATTTATTAGTAATAATTTTAATTACAAATCATTTCAGATTTCATAAGATGAGTTGATTTAATATGAACAATAAAATGAGGGTTATTGTTCAAAGATTAAGGCCAAATGATGAAGCCTATTGACTAAAATGTGTCTTTCATAACACGACATTGTCATACAAACATAGAAAACATGTCCACTAGAACATTAGAAACACAAACATTGAACATAAACTAAAACTGGTTTCCTGACCACACTGATATAAACATTTTGTACRCRGTAAAACATGTTCATGGAATTTGTCCTGTATTGTTCTTCACTTTTACTTCAGACATGTTTGTCTTTGCCGTGTTATTGTATCACGTCCATCTCTTATCATCTCTGAGCCAATCTCCATTGCTTTCTAGCTACTGACGGCTTCTTCACTAGTAGCCAGTTCACATTTCCACTTTCACACAGTCAGGTGCTCCTCCATGTACTTCCAGATACTGTGACAAATTTGAACTGATCTTTTGTTCACTTGCAGTGGCTCTGGCATCAGACAAACAATCTGGTCATCCCCATACCAGTTTATATAATCTCTTGGGATTGGCCAGTAGAACTTGTTGACACCATTCCTGTCCATGCACTTTACTTTGACATTATGTTCTTTAACCTCCAATACAATGCAAGGGTATGGTTGTTCATCATAGTTCACGATACACCACTGTCCACTGAGACTCGATGACATCTGGACGAAGTGGAGCTGAGGTATCCAGGTCGATGACATCTGGTTGTTGTGGAGGTGAGAGATCACGGCCATTAGCCGGCATTGTCGGGAGTGTGACTTCTTGGAATCCGTAACATGGGCAATCCCACATGCCTTCCGCTGCTTGGCAGAAACAACTTATGTCTCTATATTTTAGGATGCCAGGAGTGATGACTTACAACCTAGTGCATTCGCATGGTTCCTTTTATGGTAACCAGAGATACCTCCTCTGTGCCTTTCTTTCCACCTCTTCCTCGCTGACATAATGCAACTGTATTTGAATGCCAGAGTCCCTCAACTCCTGGTAGAAAGACTTTGCATCCGTTATGTCTCTCCCGTGGCGGACCAAGAGGTCGGCTCACCTCTTCAATGAATCCACCCGGAGCACCTTTTCCGTGACTGGTGTCAAAAAGGTTCCACGTAGTCCCCATGTCGTCCCCTGGAAGCCCTTCGTGTAAGGTTCTGTGCAAACTATGTAAAAGTTGCCCTTCTATTTACAGTTGAAGTCGGAAATTTACATACATCTTAGCCAAATACATTTAACTTCACTAGGGTAGGGGGCAGCATTTGGAATTTTGGATGAAAAGCGTGCCCAAATTAACCTGCCTGCTACTCAGCCATTGAAAATAGAATATGCATATAAGTAGTAGATTTGGATAGAAAACACTCTGAAGTTTCTAAAACTGTTTGAATGATGTCTGTGAGTATAACAGAACCCATCAGACAGGCAAAAACCTGAGAAAAAATCCAACCAGGAAGTGGGAAATCTGAGGTTGGTCGATTTTTAACTCAGCTCCTATTGAAGATACAGTGGGATATTGGTAATATTGGTGGCTTCCACTAGATGTCAACAGTCGTTAGAACCTTGTCTGATGCCTCTACTGTGAAGTGGGGCCGAAGGAGAGATGAATGAGTAAGGTCTATCATGAGCTGAACATGCCCTGACCATGCGCGTTCACGTGAGAGCGAGCTCTGTTCCATTGCACTTCTGAAGACACAGGAATACTCCGGTTGGAACATTATTGAAGAATTATGTTAAAAACATCCTAAAGATTGATTCAATACTTCGTTTGTCATGTTTTTACGGACTGTAATATAACTTTTTTTACTTTTCGTCCGTACTTTCCGCTGAACCTGCCCGCGCGTCTTGAGTTTGGAAAGTGTACTGAACGCTAGAACAACAAGGAGGAATTTGGACATAAATGGACATTATCGAACAAAACAAACATTTATTGTGGAACTGGGATTCCTGATTGATGATCTTCATCAGAATGCACTAAGGTAAGTGCATACTATGGCGGCTATATTTGTGTCTTGATTGGGCTTTCGTAAAGCTTTTTTGAAATCTGACACAGCGGTTGCATTAAGGAGAAGTGGATCTAAAATTCCATGCATAACAGTTGTATCTTTTAGCAATGTTTATTATGATTATTCCTGTAAATTGATGTGGCTCTCTGCAAAATCAAAGGATGTTTTGTGACTTCTGAACGTAAGGCGCCAATGTAAACTCAGATTTTTGGATATAAATATGAACTTTACCGAACAAAACATACATGTATTGTGTAACATGAAGTCCTATGAGTGTCATCTGATGAAGATCATCAAAGGTTAGTGATTCATTTTATCTATATTTCTGCTTTTTGTGAATCCTCTCTTTGGCTGGAAAATTGGCTGTGTTATTCTGTGAATAGGCACTCACCTAACATAATCGTTTGGTTTGCTTTCGTCGTAAAGCCTTTTTGAAATCGGACACTGTTGCTGAATTTACAACAAGTGTATCTTTGAAATGGTGTAAAATACATGTATGTTTGAGCAATTTTAATTATGGGATTTCTGTTGTTTTGAATTTGGCGCCCTGCAGTTTCACTGGCTGTTGAAGAGGTGGGACGCTACCGTCTCACGTACCCTAGAGAGGTTAATTCACCTAACCTGCCACGTTAATTATCCAAACCTGCTATGTAAACAAACCATCTGTGGAGACAAATCATCAGCATCCCCCACCGGCAGCCAATCACGTCACCCCTGACACTCACTTGGAGACAGTGTTGTTGATTATGTATGTAGCTAGTGGGCTCAGCTGTAGCAATAGCAATGTATTTCAAAAGGAGACAACTGTCCCTCTGAAGTCATAGGTCCCTCTGAAGATGCTGGTGGTGATGTAGGCAGACCAACAGTGGGTGAAGTACAGTTTGGTCTGTGGTAGTTGGAAGGTCTCCAGCCATTTCACCCCTCCTGGCCCTGCAGTTTGCTTTGATGAGTTCTAGTCTGGTGTGGAAAGCCACCTTTAGGCAGGGAGGGCAGAGCTATGCAGGCCAAATACAGGCCAATGCAATGGTCATGATAAGGCCAGCCTGGGCAGCTTCAGGATATAACACAAGGTAATA
The DNA here is from genome assembly GCF_002910315.2 of Salvelinus sp. IW2-2015. Taxonomy (NCBI): domain Eukaryota; kingdom Metazoa; phylum Chordata; class Actinopteri; order Salmoniformes; family Salmonidae; genus Salvelinus; species Salvelinus sp. IW2-2015. The sequence continues at coordinate 44,429,286 of NC_036863.1, read as the reverse complement.
CTTATTTACCGGCATTAGCATTTGCATTGTTTTATAGAATTAATTGAAAAATGCGAGAGCCTGACATTCCGCGTTGTCCACATCACTAAAAAATTATCATGGTCCACACACACACACCAACAAAGTCATGAAGAAGGCACGCCAACACCTCTTCCCCCTCAGTAGGCTGAAAAGATTTGGCATGGGCCATCAGATGCTCAAAAAGTTCTACAGCTGAGAGCATCTTGACTGGCTGCATCACTGCTTGGTATGGCAACTGCTTGGCATCCGACCGCAAGACGCTGCAGAGGGTAGTGTGTACTGGGCCGAGCTCCCTGCCATCCAGGACCTCTATACCAAGCGGTGTCAGAGGAAGGCCCCAAAAAATTGTCAGACTCCAGCCACACAAGTCATAGACTGTTCTCTCTGCTACTGAACGGCAACTTTTGGCTCATCACATACTGTATACTGCTGCTACTGTTTATATTTATACTGTTGCCTAGTCACTTTATCCCTTCCACCCCTCCCGGGTGGCGCAGTGGTCTAGGGCACTGCATCGCAGTGCTAGCTGCGCCACCAGAGTCTCTGGGTTCGCGCCCAGGCTCTGTCGCAGCCGGCCGCAACCGGGAGGTCCGTGGGGCGACGCACAATTGGCATAGCGTCGTCCGGGTTAGGGAGGGTTTGGCCGGTAGGGATATCCTTGTCTCAGTATGTAAAATGTAATAAAATGTATGCACTCTACTGTAAGTCGCTCTGGATAAGAGCGTCTGCTAAATGACTAAAATGTAAAAAAATGTATATTTACATATTACCTAAATTACCTCGTACCCCTGCACATCGACTCGGTTACTGGTACCCCATGTATATAGCCAAGTTATCGCTGTGCATTTATTTCTTGTGTTATTATTTTTCTATTATTTATATTTTTCTCTCTCTGAGTTGTTAGGAAGAACCTGAAAGCATTTCACTGTTAGTCTACACCTGTTGTTTACGAAGCATGTGACAAATAACATACGATTTTGTTTGAAAATGGCACCCTTTTCCCTTTATAGTGCAACACTTTTCATCAAAAGTAGTGCACTATAATAGGGAACAGGATTCTATTTGGGATAGTCCCAGAGACTCACGACTTCAACACCTAAAACACCACACACCAGAGATTATAACACTCTGCTCTCTACTGCAGATCTGCATAATGCTGGGAAGAGAAAGGAGCAGAGAAGGGCATGATTCCTCTGATCAAATCCCACTATTGCAGACATCTACAGTATAGTCAGTGTATTTTATAGCGCTATTTATTTTCTGTTATATTAATTCGATCCCAGTGTATGGAAACAGTTTAACTTCCAATCTAAAATTGAGATATATTGGTGAAAAAACTAACTGGGAAGGAGTTTGACTGTTTCTATTGGAAAAGATCAGAATAACGTGACAGAGAAAGGAGTGAGGAGGAGATTGTGAATGAGTGGGAGAAGATAGCTTCAGTATGTACTGATAATGAGGTGTTCATAGATTAGGAGGTGTGTGTGAGTGAGAGAGCGAGAGAGAGAGACAAGGGGGTGCAATGATGCTGGAAGGAAATGTAGTGTGACGGTATACAGTGAGTCTGTGACTACGGTTATAGAGGCCGGGAATAGACACGTGTGAGTGGGAAAATTAGGTCAAGACTGACTGACTGAACTGAGCAGTAGCGGCAGCACTACAGAGCACAGCATGTGTTGATGTCTTTTTACAAACCTCTGAAGTGCCATAGGCCACAACACACCGGCAGAATAGGTGCCAGGAGAAAACTCTGTGTTTACATCCGGCACTGTATAAGACTTCTTACACTATCTTATGGGGATGGCATCCTTTTAACTAAAGCAAGAACATTCTCTCTTTATCTCGTCTCACTTCGGTTATGGGTACGGTAAACACAACACTAACACTAAGGGCAGGATTCAATCCAATGTCAAGCGCGCAACACGGCACGATGGGATTGTATCCCGACCTAAATACCAAACACTGAATAACATGTAGTTGCTGGTTTAATAGTGAGTGGATGTCCTTCAAATCAGTCTGGTAGGCATAACTCCTCTCGTCTGCCAAAACAACGTTGAGGTACTCTCATTTAGCCCGCACAGTTCTGTTTTAAATCAGGACACCCCCTGCGAGGATTCTTAATTATTGTGCCTCTAGATGTCTCACCACCATGACTCATACATATTCATTCCTTCTTTCTTTCTGGTTTCTTTTTCACACCCTTCGGCGAGTCTTTGAAGTTGTATTCTGAAATTGTCAGTCTGCTGCTTAGATGAAAGTAGGGAGCCGTCTTGCTTTTGCCTGTTTTTTTGTCAGAGGTTGTTGGTGTGTTGTAAAGCTCAGCTCTTTACGTGGGAAAGAGGAAGAAAAAGAGGGAGACGGCTTCAACTGGTATCAACTCCAGTCTGATGTTGGAAGAACAGAACAGTTTCCAAGCCACATAGGGAGTGTGATTTGGATAGAGTATCTCCAATCTTCAAACCATGACCGTAGAGTGTAATTGGGTTTCTTCCCCCTGGTCTGAAATGACATCTCCTTTGCAGTGCCTCTCTCCCCAACGTGGTCTCGTGGTCGTATTATGGTCGTATTATTCTGTACGCAAATCCGAAACACTACGTTTAGTATGATATGTTACGTTTCATATGGTATGTATTCATCTGTGGATGTCCGTCACCCATTTCTTACGAACAAATATAAATACAACACGTAAAGTGTTGGTTCCATGTTTCATGAGCTGATTATTTTTTTGTTTATGCTTATTACTATCAAACGTCTTGCACAAAATGTGTTAACTGTACATCCCTGTTAGTGAGCATTTCTCCTTTGCCAAGGTAATCCATCCACCTGACACGTGTGGCATATCAAAAAGCTGATTAAACAGAATGAAGTTTACACAGGTGCACCTTCTGCTGGGGACAAAAGCCTACTCTAAAAAAAATGCAGTTTTGTCAAACAACACAAAGCCAAATTTTGAGGGAGCGTGCAATTGGCATGCTGACTGCAGGAATATCCACCAGAGCTGTTGCCAGATATTGAAATGCTAATTTCTCTTCCATTAGCCACCTCCAACATTGTTTAAGAGAATTTGGCAGTACGTCCAACCGGCCTCACAACCGCAGACCACGTGTAACCATGCCAACCCAGGACTTCCCCTGCGGGACCATCTGAGACCAGCCACCCGGACAGGTGATGAAACTGAGTATTTCGGTCTGTAATAAAGCCCTTTTGTGGGGAAAAACTCATTCTGATATGCTGGAAGGGTTAGCTAACATGCTAAATAGTTGCAAAGTAGCTAAAAAGTAGTAAGTAGTTGCAAATGAGCTAAAATGCTAAAGTTGTCCGTGATGAGATTCTAACTCGCAACCTTTGGTTTGCTAGACGTTTGCGTTATATACCCACCAACCAACCGCCCTCCTTTCATTTTTGCCTTAAGTAAACATCTGCCTTATGTAACCATTACAAAAGTTAAATAGTATACTAATGTCCCGCATTTACATTTACTGTGTTACGTCTAGTCTCCCCCATTGTAGTACCTTTCTCCGCATTTGCGGTGCCTCTCTCCCCCGTTGCGGTGCCTCTCTCCCCCATTGCGGTGCCTCTCTCCGCAATGGGGGAGAGACTTCACGGTTGTCAGCAGGCCCCAATAAGGCCAGTCAGAGAGAGGCACTGAGAGTCTTCTCAATCACTCCACTGAGCTCTGATTGAGACAACAGTATGTGTGGGTGAAGGTGAGAGCGCACGTGTGTGTTCAAGCATGTTCATTACTTAATTTCAAAGCTGTGAAATGCTTGACGAAGGAGAGCTTTATGGGAATAGCAATCCTAGATGATTGTGAGAGAAAGACTAGCTCATATCATACCGTGGAGGATGGTTCGACATATTTACAACATTAGATAGTGTTGCTACGATACAGGATATCCATCAAGTAAACAATGTCTATACTGGTTCACAGTGGATATACTGTACATTTTTGATTTGGAACATATTGTATATACAGCATTCTTGTGATCCTAGATGTATCAAAGGCTTTGGACATTCCAGCACATTGCAGAACTGAGTTACTGCACTTGCAGATAATACAATTACAAACATTGTGTCTGATAGGGATGTTTAGTTCATTCCAAGTTTGGGCTTGAAGCAGAGGTTCTCCTGGTATGTTGCATACTGTAGCTCCTTGGCAGTCAAGTGAACTAGAAATCACATTTCCTTAAACACTTTGGGTGGAGGCCGGAACTTAAAGTTTAGACAACAAGCAGTAGGGCAGGGTGGGGTAAATTGAGCCATTTTTTTTACAATCAGCATCAATCTGTCAAGAGAAATATAGTATTCTTTCTAACAAGGATATCTACATATATTTCAGGATGTTGTGTATCCCTGGAGATAAATCAGAATTTATGTAAACACTACAAAGTTGTCTCGGGTATGGGGTAGGCCTAAATTGAGCCGTGGGACAGGGTAAGTTAAGCCACCTACACATTTCTGTAATGAATTACAAATCCCTTTCAATAATTTTAATCACTTTTAAATCACACACATATTTTGACACAGGCTTAACACCTAACAAACACTTTGTAAAAACACTTTTAACATAGGCCAGGCCCTGTTGTTGCATCATATCTCATCGGTAATGCCATGCATTACGCCTGGGAAGAAAACAATTACATTTTCTCAACTTGCCACTTTCTCAACCATCGGCTCAACTCACCCAAAGGCAAACATTTTGACTATATTAGCCAACACAGCTACAAGGATACACTCTCATGCTAGGTTTAGGRCCTCATATTGAATCTTATAGAGACCCTAACTGATGTATAGAACAGTCTTACAATTATCTACTTTGGTTTAGATACAAGCATCATGAAACCTTTAACACAAATTAATTTGACTTTGTAAAAATATGTTTTTTTGGACCTAACCTGCTTACCACTTTGCCCATGTGGTTTCTTCTTTCACAAACTCCATGAAATGATGGACACTTCCTAAATATTTGGTCAAATGATTCATTTTGTGTATGGTTTCCTACAAACAAGGGTGGCTCAACTTACCCCACTCTCCCCTACAGTAAGGTACTACCCAGAAATTATTTTAGATCAATATAAAAATGGCTGCATTGGGCCTATAGGTATATGTATATACTGTACTATATMATCTACTACATCTTGCCATCTTTATGTAATACATGTATCACTAGCCACTTTAAACTATGCCACTTTATGTTTATATACCCTACATTACTCATCTCATATGTATATACTGTACTCGATACCATCTACTGCATCTTGCCTATGCCGTTCTGTACCATCACTCATTCATATATCTTTATGTACATATTCTTTATCCCTTTACACTTGTGTGTATAAGGTAGTAGTTGTGGAATTGTTATGTTAGATTACTCGTTGGTTATTACTGCATTGTCGGAACTAGAAGCACAAGCATTTCGCTACACTCGCATTAACATCTGCTAACCATGTGTATGTGACAAATAAAATGTGATTTGATGTAGGCAGGAATGAGCTAAGTTGCAGCTTCATATGTTGATTTATTCACTGTACCCTAGTCCGTGTAAGATCAGCTTTCAGTTCATCATAATTTAGCTTGGAAGAGAAAGTCTTGAGCTGCACAAGCATGGCACGCTTTAAAAAAGTCCAATGCAGCCATTTTTTATGACTAAGAATTTCTGAGTAACAATTAAGTACCTCACTGTGATTGTTTTCAGTTAAAATGGCCAAAAATAAACAAAAATAGCTTCTTAGCTAAGATCAATTTCTCAAGCAAGATTTTTGCTAGGACTGTCTGGGACTGGTTTGAGTGGTGAGGGGGAAAAAATTGGCGGAGAAGTTTGGAAATCTCTTTCTTATTGCTATATTAACTAATTTACTGCATGGCGATGTCAAAAAAGGCTGAAATTTCAGGTGGTCTTTACCAACAGCACGGGACATGGTCATATTTTATTTCAAATTTCACAGTATTATTCCAACCTCATAGTGTGGAAATATACACTGAGTGTATGAAACATTTAGGACACCTGCTCTTTCCATGACATAGACTGACCAGGTGAAAGCTATGATCCCTTATTGATGTGATTTGTTAAATCCACTTTAAACAGTGTGGATGAAGGGGAGGAGACAGGTTAAAGAATGATTTTTAAAGCCTTGAAACCATTTTTTTAAATGTCATTTATTTAACCTTCATTTAACTAGGCAAGTCATTTAAGAACAAATTCTTATTTACAATGACGGCCTACCAAATGGCAAAATGCCTCCTGCGGGGACGGGGGCTGGGATAAAAAAAATTAAATATAGGACAAAAACACACATCACGACAAGAGACACCACAACACTACATAAAGAGATACCTAAGAAAACAACAYAGCATTGCAGCAACACATGACAACACAGCATGGTAGCAACACAAAACATGGTACAAACATTGGGCACAGACAACAGCAAATAAGGCAAGAASGTAGAGACAACAATACATCACGCAAAGCAGCCACAAGTGTCAGTAAGAGTGTCCATGATTGAGTCTTTGAATGAAGAGATGGAGATAAAACTGTCCAGTTTGACTGTTTGTTGCAGCTTGTTCCAGTCGCTAGCTGCAGTTGAGACATGGGATTGTGTATGTGTGCCATTCAGAAGATTCAAAAGATGGGTTTCTCACGCTCAACAGTTTCCCGTGTGTATAAAGAATGGGCCACCAACCAAAGGACACCCAGCCAACTTGACACAACTGTGGGAATCATTGCCTTCAACATTGGCCAACATCTGCCAGCATCACAGCTTTCCACACCTTTTAGAGTCCATCTCCAGACAAAAATAAATAAATAATGTATTTAACCTTTATTTAACTAAGCAAGTCAGATAAGAACAAATTCTTATTTACAATGATGGCCTACCCCTCTGCAAATCAGGGGGGGGTGCAACTCAGCAATAGGAAAGTGTCCCTAATGTTTGGTATACTCACTGTATAGAAAACACAGGAAAATCATGTTTTTGACTCCAATGGGTCTTTAAGGAGGCGAGAGTGAGAAAAAGTGAGCAATATAGACTTATGGTTGTGGGTTTAAGAGAGAGAGAGGGATATAAATTATGTAGGATTAAAAAGACTGCAAAGGATGAGCTTCAGAGGAATCAGAAGTGGGAGAAGAAGCGGTAGGAAGAAAAACAGCAAACGTGTGCTACGTGTGTGTAAAGCCTGTCGCATGCATCCCAGTCGAAACAGTTTGAGCATATATTATGATGACATTTTCRTTAGTTTTGATGTTAGGCAGGGGGGGGGGTTTGTCGGCTGTTCGCGCACACAACATTTTTTCTTGAGGAAAGTCAAAGTTCGGTAGCCGATGTCTACGCCCTCTCATTGGTGATTGGTCAACAGTAGGGGTGGGAACTAAGKACGGGATTCTTCAATTAAGTGTTTGTTGTCATTTAAGCAGCTACTATGCAGCAGCTACGCCCTACTGTCCGCAGTGCACTACTAGATTCATGAAAGTACTGCACCAAATATCTTAGCTAGACGTAAAATTGTGGAACTAAGACATCCTCTGCAAAAATGTCAACATTTATTACAGATCTCTTGATTTATYTTAGATAAATTCAGATTATTTTGAGGAAGCATTACTGGCTATGTTGTTGCACGGTGGCTCAAGAGAGATAAACAGCAGCAATATTGCCGTTTTTCCCCCAAGTTTTTCAAGCAAATGTCTTTAGGGAGTATGCGAGCACATGCAGTCGCTTCACCTAGCCAAGTTCTGCTAGGCGCAAACTGAACCTATGTATGCGGATGACTCTTAAGAATCCACCCCTTTTTTTCAAATGTTCGCCTAAAATGACATACCCAAATCTAACTGCCTGTAGCTCAGGCCCTGAAGCAAGGATATTCTTGGTACCATTTGAAAGGAAACACTGAAGTTTGTGGAAATGTKAAAGAAATGTAAGAGAACACAATAGATTTGGTAAAAGATAATACAAAGAAGAAAAAAAAAATGCAATAATATATTTGAAATGCAAGAGAAAGGGATTATTCCAGCCCAGGCGCAATTTAGATTTTGGCCACTAGATGGCAGCAGTGTACGTGCAAAGTTTTAGACTGATCCAATGAACCATTGTATTTCTGTTCAAACATTTGTATCAAGACTGCCCACATGTGCCTAATTTGTTTATTAAAGGAAGCGTTTCGCCGTATTAAAACTAGAGTTCAGTTCACGTAACAGGGCTGAGGGACAGATGTAAATGAATCACTAATCACTTGAAATAAAAAATTATGTTCAGAGATGACTTGTCAAAGCAAGAACATCACTTTACAATGATGGTGAAAACATGAAAAATTTGGGGGTTAAGTGGGTTAAAACCTTCCTAGAAGTCGTAAAAACATGACAAGGGACATGTTAAAATTGAGATTTTTGGCACTTTAGCAAGTCTTTATTGATATAAAAAAAATCTGATTTATTGAATTTTCCATGTAGTCTATACTAAAGGGCACTTCATCTAATATAACAGGCTTTGAAAACGCAATATTGGTRCACAATTTCTACTTAAAATATCAAACGGACGCAAACTGTACAAAATGTATTAGCTGAACGGCCCACCTACCCTGACCATTGGCCACACAGTCAGAACAGCACAGCAGTCAACCAACCCACCCCTACTCTGTCACTGACCACAGGGTAAGAATAGTAGTTAACCAACCCAGCACCATTCCATTTCGCCTTCTAGAACCCCTACAGAACACTGACCGCAGAGTAAAGAACTTCAGACATTCCCCAACCAAACTGTTATAACCAAGGAGAATAATACATCTACTGTGATTGGCTTCTAAAAGCAGGACAGTGTGTGCAGCAGCGTCGACAGACAGGCAGACAGACAGAGTGTCCGCCAGGCAGCATGGTTATCAAATGAGGGGAAATGAGAAAGTTGGTCACGAGGCAATATACAGCTGTTAATTATGCAACGCAACCACTCCGCATATTTAACAACCTGCCTGAGAGGCAGTGATTTACTCCATATTGGATGTCTAAATGACTGTACTGTGGTGTGTGTGTGTGTGTGTTTGTCCGGTTCGCTTGCCTGCGTGCGTATGGGGTTAGGATCTTGAACAATGTCTGAGACTTACCTCCTTGTCTGAGACTAACCTTGACAGCTACAGAGAGAAAGGGATCAACTGAAGTAAAGTTGTCTGTATTTACAGGCTATAATATAATGAAAGCCAATAGATTGTCCATAGAAGGTGGTTGGTCAGAGGAGGCATACTGCCACTGGCACGTCCGTGAGGCTGGAGAACAAAGGAGACTGTGTAGCTTTCAAAGATCTCCCTCTGGGCTGCATCCAGCCTGCCAGTAGCCCTACTGTGCCCCTGGACTAAACAGACTGGTCCCAATACATTTGCCATTCTCTCTGGACTGAAYCCTTTTACTGTGTCAAGATGGTTCTAAACGTCCCAATTGGTGATGTTTGTATAATTAAAAAATCGGCAAGTAACTGGAATTTAAGCAAAGGGTGATGATGCAATATTTTTTTTTAAATCTCTCTGAATCTCACATTTCCATGATTGCTACAAGTTGGCCTCATTGCTGATGTATTCCTGTAAAGACTGTTGATAAAAGGGTGGATTGGAATCTGTCTAAACCTTGGGTGTTTGTGTAGTGATTGCATCTTCAGACTTTCACAGAGTCTGCCTGCTGCTACAGTAATTCAGCCCAGGAATGACGGTATTAGCAAACGCAAGATGTCGTCTGGGGGGGGGGATATGTTCAGATTAGACAGAACCAGAATGAGGCAGGGAAACGCTCAAAGTGAAAAACATGGCAAAAATCACAAGGATATAAAAACCTATAATGGAAGATCTTATCAGCACAACAGATCCGTTTCTTCTTGCCAACTGATTGCTAAAAACGGCAAAGCTCAATCATTTGCGGATGCGGTATTGTGAGTGTACCCGTAGATATCAGCTTTCCCTGCACACATAARTGAATTGACAAGATCTAATGTCTGATAGTGAAAATGAGAGCAGTTGCAGGCAGCAGCCAGCCAAAACCGTATACAGAAGCCCAACCTAAGCACTGGAGCATGGCCTGCCCTCACAGCCACATAGCAAGGCAGCATAGCCTATTATGTGGCCATGGAAAGTGGCAGCKGTAGGTGGCTTTATATTCTGGAGTGGTGAGATGGTGGGGGTGTCGGGGAGGGTTTAGAATGTCCTGCACTCTGGCATTCTATGTGAATTCCAAGGCATTACAAACATTCCGTAGGCAGACTCAGAGGCCCCTGACAAGCTCTCCAAAACCCACAAGAATGGAACGGACAGTGACACCATGACACACGGAAAGTATTCAGATCCCTTTACTTTTCCCACATTGTTACGTTACAGCCTTATTCTAAAATGGATTCAATAGATTTGTTCCCTCATCAATCCACACACAATACCCCATAATGACAAAGCAAAAACAGTTTTATTTTATTTTAAATATCACATTGACATAAGTATTCAGATCCTTACTCAGTACTTTGTTGAAGCACCTTTGGCAGTAATACAGCCTTGAATCTTCTTGGGTATGACGCTACAAGCGTCGCACACCTGTATTTGGGGAGTTTCTCACAATCTTCTCTGCAGATCCTCTTCCAGCTCTGCCARGTACAATGGTGAGCGTTGCTGCACAGCTATTTTCAGGTCTCTCCAGAGATGTTCAATCGGGTTCAAGTCCGGGCTCTGGCTGGGCCACTCAAGGACATTCAGAGACTTGTCCCGAAGCCACTCCTGCATTGTCTTAGCTGTGTGCTTAGGGTTGTTGTCCTGTTGGAAGGTGAACCTTCACCTCAGTCTGAGGTCCTGAGTGCTCTGGAACAGGTTTTCATAAGGGATCTCTCTGTACTTTGCTCCGTTCATCTTTCCCTCGATCCTGACTAGTCTACCAGTCCCTGCCACTACAAAACATCCCCACAGCATGCTGCCACCATGCTTCACCATAGGGACGGTGACAGGTTTTCTCCAGATGTGACGCTTGGCATTCAGGCCAAAGAGTTCAATCTTGGTTTCATCAGACCATAGAATTTTGTTTCTTATGGTCTGCRAATCTTTAGGTGCCTTTTGGCAAACTCCAAGTGGGCTGTCATGTGCCTTTTACTGAGGAGTGGCTTCGGTCTGGCCACTCTACCATAAAGGCGTGATTGGTGGAGTGCTGCAGAGATGGGAGACTCTTCCAGAAGGACAACCATCTCCACAGRRRMTYTSKRGMKCTSTSWSAGWGWSMMYMWSGKKYTYKKKSWCCTCCCTGACCAAGGCCATTCTCCCCYGATTGCTAAGTTTGGCCGGGTGGCCAGCTTTAGGAAGAGTCTKGATGGTTCCAAACTTCCTCCATTTAAGAATGATCGACGTCACTGTGCTCTTGGGGACCTTCAATGCTKCAGAAATGTTTTGGTACCCATCCCCAGATCTGTGCCTCAACACAATGCTGCCTCAGAGCTCTACRGACAATTCATTTAACCTCATTGCTTGGTTTTTKCTCTGACATGCACTRTCAACTGTGGGACCTTAAATAGAYAGGTGTGTGCCTTTCCAAATCATGTCCAATCAAGTTGTAGCAACATCTGAAGGATAATCAATGGAAACAGGATGCACCTGAGCTCAATTTCGACTGTCATAGCAAAGGGTCTGAATACTTRTTTTTTATTTGCATAAAACTACTTTTGTTTTGTCATTATGGGGTATTKTKTSKMKWKRKGWRAAAAWWWTATWTYWYAWAWWTTWKAGWRWRRSRSWRWWRTRWMAMAAWRTGWKAWAAGTCAAGGGGCCTGAATACTTTCCGAATGCACTGTACGTTGAACGCACACACAGGCACGCACACACACAGACAGGGCTACATTATACACTAGGGTTGGACGGTATCCAGATTTCCATACCTTCATGCCTGTGCCATCCCAGGATGTACAGTATTACCGGYAGTGCACACAAGGGGTGCTATTTATTTAAAAAAATCTCCAAAAAAAGTCACGTACCAGAATGCTAATAAAATGTTAACACCTACTAAGGAATCCTCAGMGCARATGCTAGGTAAATGCTAACGAGTGCACACAAACATTTACTACTAGGACAGACAACCCAGCTCATGAAGTTATGCGAGTATCTCAAAACGCAGTTTGCAGCACACACAAAACAAGCACTTTCTTAATCCAGGAGGGAATTGTCTCTGCTTCTGTTAGCAAGAAGCTTTATCTTCCAAGCTAACATTAGCCACTTAGCTAACATTAGCAAAACTCAGCTGGAGAGAATTTATTTGGCACATCTAAGATATAACTATTAAGTTAACTAAGATATATAGCTGGCAAACATTAGTACTTAAAGAAGCTAACATTTTTTCTCATTGTGCTTCTTTGTAGACAARCATGTGACTGGCTCAAACCACACAGTTTTGTGAAACTAGTACTGGTAAGCTTAATAACRAAAAARAWTCATAATGAAAAATTATCGAATGRGCAAAATAATGAACGCGATCTGCTTTATCTATTACCTAGTGCGCAAGTTTACCGCAGCTATTTATAAAAAAAATACTGATATTCAAAGCCCCAAAACATCAATTACCAGAATGCTAACACAATGCTAACAAAAACTAAGGAATCCTCATAGAGAATGCTAACTAAATGCTAACGAGCGCATTGCCAACATTTTGTACAGTTTCTGACCTAAACTATACAAGTAATAAAAAAATATATATACTCACAGTTTGCTGCACGCACAAAATTAATATTAGCTAGCAAGGCTCTTGATCCAGGAGGGGATTCTCTGCTGTTACCAAGYGAATGCTTGATTTTGAAAGAAGCTAACCACTTAGCTAAATAGCTAACTAGCTACTAAATTAGCAAACCAAATGCACAACTGCAGAGCATTTAAAATATTTTAGACATTTAACTTAATTGTAATAAGATTTCWAGCTGGCAAACATTTAGTTGTGATTTCCATTCTGTACTTGGATCCCCTGGTGCATGCKGCACAACAGTGAGTTGTATGCTTGTAAACAAACAACACSTGACTGGGGACTACCRTAAGCTACATAATAATGTGGCAGGTGAAATGAAGAACTCAATGTTCAAATCAAATCAAATTTTATTGGTCACATACACATGGTTAGCAGAAGTTAATGCGAGTGTAGCGAAATGCTTGTGCTTCTTTTTCCGACCATGCAGTAATATCTAACAAGTAATCTAACAATTTCGCAACAACTACCTTATACACACAAGTGTAAAGGAATGAATAAGAATATGTACATATACATATATGGATGAGCGATGGCCGTGCAGCATAGGCAAGATGCAGTAGATGGTATAGAGTACAGTATACAGTATACATATGAGATGAGTAATGTAGGGTATGTAAACATTATACTGTATAAAGTGGCATTGTTTAAAGTGACATTTATTACATCCAATTTTTTATTGTGGCTAGAGTGGCTAGAGATTTGAGTCAGTATGTTGGCAGCAGCCACTCAATGTTAGTGATGGCTGTTAAACGGTCTGATTGAAAACCAGCTTCTGTCTATCTCAAGGCTCTCGGTCCCAGCTTTGATGCACCTGTACTGACCTTGCCTTCTGGATGATAGCGGGGTGAACAGGCAGTGGCTCGGGTGTTAAAAGCCCCCATGCAGTCTTTATTTTTTAAATCACTGTATGTCTGTCTAATTTAAAAAATATATATATATTTCATGATTTTTTTTAAAATAAATTTACACCGAGCCTCCTTTTGCCATTGAAATGATCAGTCTGATCTTGTGGGCATGTTGATAGAAATGCGTATATATTTACATACAAAGCACTGATTSGCGGATAGGATCATCTAGACCTACCTCGCTTACCCATTCAAAGTAGGAGGATACATATGCAAACAAAAGATTACTGGTCATTAGTCAGAATAACCAGATCAGATTGTGATGTGGGTCAAAAACTCCATCCCACCTGAACAGGCTGAAATTCATCCTTTTTTCTTTCTTTCAAAAAGGTCTTACACTAAAAAGGCAGTATCATAATTTTCACAATTTCAGTGTTATTTCGACCTCAGTATGGAAATATATATATTTTTAAATACATGAAAATCACGTTTTTGACTGCACTGCTCCTTTAATATACACTACCATTCAAAAGTTTGGGGTCACTTAGAAATGTTCTTGTTTTTGAAATAAGAACACATTTTTTGTCCATTAAAATAACATAAAATTGATCAGAAATACAGTGTAGACATTGTTAATGTTGTAAATGACTATTGTAGCCAGAAACGGCAGATTTTTTATGGAATATCTAAATAGGCGTACAGAGGCCCATTGTCAGCAACCATCACTCCTGTGTTACAATGGCACATTGAGTTAGCTAATCCAAGTTTATTATTTTAAAAAGCTAATTGATCATTAGAAAACCCTTTTGCAATTATGTTAGCACGGCTGAAAACTGTTGTTCTAATTAAAGAAGAAATAAAACTGTCCTTTAGACTAGTTGAGTATCTGGAGCGTCAGCATATGCGGGTTCGATTACAGGCTCAAAATGGTCAGAAAACAAATGACTTTCTTCTGAAACTCGTCAGTCTATTCTTGTTCTGAGAAATGAAGGCTATTCCATGTGAGACATTTCCAAGAMACTGAAGATCTYATACAACGCTGTGTACTACTCCCTTCACAGAACAGCGCAAACTGGCTCTAACCAGAAAAGAGGAGTGGGAGGCCCCGGTGCACAACTGAGCAAGAGGATAAGTACAAGAGTGTCTAGAAACAGACGCCTCACAAGTTCTCAACTGGCAGCTTCATTAAATTATACCCGCAAAACACAAGTCTCAACGTCAACAGAGAAGAGGCGACTCCGGTCCACGGCCCGGAGCCTCCGGAGCCTCCAGCGACGGTCCATGGCCCGGAGCCTTCCACTGCGCCGGTGCCATGGCCGGAGCCTTCCACTGCGCCGGTGCCATGGCCGGAGCCTTCCACTGCGCCGGTGCCATGGCCGGATGAGTGTGTGACAGGTGTCTTTATAACAGGTAACGAGTTCAAACAGGTGCAGTTAATACAGTAATGAGTGGAAACAGGAGGCTTCTTAAAGAAAAACTAACCGTCTGTGAGAGCCGAGATTCTTACTGGTTGTAGGTGATCAAATACTTATGTCATGCAATAAAATGCAAATTAATTACTTAAAAATCATACATTGATTTTCTGATTTTTGTTTTAGATTCCGTCTCTCACAGTAAGTGTACTATGATAAAAATGACAGACCTCTACATGCTTTGTAAGTAGGAAAACCTGCAAAATCGCAGTGTATCAAATACTTGTTCTCCCACTGTACATACATATGTTATATGTGGCTTT
>NC_036863.1:44397130-44413936 GCF_002910315.2 Salvelinus sp. IW2-2015 | reverse complement strand
CCTTCCACTGCACCGAAGTCCAGGCCAGCACGGCACGTCCAGTCCCGCTCCATGGCCGGAGCCTTCCTCTGCCCCGGTGGCCCAGTCCGGCACCGTAGGTATATTTTGTTGTGTGATGCCTATGTTCGCTACGTATTCACGATCGTTATATCTTTGTTAGTTATTGGAAGTTCACCTATTATTAAAATGTGGAACTCTACTCACCGCTGCCTTGGTCTAATTATTCATACGACGGCCTGACAACACTGTATTTCTGATTCAAGTTTGATGTTTATTTAATGTTAAATTTTTTGCTTTTCTTTCACAAAAACGAAGGAGACATTTCTAAGTGACCCCAAACTCTGAACGTGTTAGTATATACACATACAGTGGGAGAACAAGTATTTGATACACTGACAATTTTGCAGGTTTCCTAATTACAAAGCATGTAGAGGTCTGTAATTTTTATCATAGTACACTTCAACTGTGAGTAGAGAATCTAAAAACAAAAAATCCAGAAAATCACATTGTATGATTTTACAGTAATTAATTGCATTTTATTGCATGACATAAGTATTTGATACATCAGAAAAAGCCAAGAGACTGAATATATAGATGAGTACCACAAAACCTGTGCTTTGTTTGCGAAATGCTAACAGAAATTCAACTCCTTTACCATGTATGTTCCTTGACCAGGGTGTGCGCACACACGAACCACGCAGCGGATTTTACCCGCGCCCACCCCTCCATACACGACCCTTCTCGCAGACCTTCAGGTACTATACGGCTGTAAGCGGCCAAAATCACGGACTTTCGACTCCTCCAAAGATTTTCGTATGGTTACAGCTGGAGACTGACTAGCCACTCCAGGAGCCTTTGAGATGCTCTTAGCGGAAGCACTCCTTAGATTGGCCCACTGGCTAGTGAATGTTTCGGTCTGCTGCATGCTGGCAACACCCAGCCCCACGACCCCATCGTTCAATGCTACTTACTAGCGAAGGACGGTTGCTGAGATCACAGAATTCTCACGCGAACACCTCCATCCATTCCTACCCCTGCAGATACGGTTGCACCATCGTCCTGTCCCGCTTTGCAGGAAAAAAGCCCATCCCCACGAAAGCATGACTGTTTACCACCTCCATGCTTCGAGCGGTTGAGGATGGCTAGTGTTACTTGGCGGTAGCCCGCTTACTTCATCCTTTGCATATTACCTCCAAAACAACCAGAGGGCGAATGGCAGTTACTAGAGCAAAAAGCTCTATTTTGTCTCATCAGCCACATGACCTTCTCCCATTCTCCTCGGATCATCCAGTGTCATTGGCAAACTTCAGACGGGCTGGACATGCGCTAGCAGGGAGCCTTGCGTGCTGCAGATTTTAATCCATGACGCAGTGTGTTGTTATATGGTTTTCTTTGAACTGGTCCAGCTCTCTTCAGGTCATTGACCAGTCTGCCGTGTAGTTCTGGTGCTGATCCCTCACATTCCTCATGATCATTGATGCCCACCGAGGTGAGATCTGCATGGACCCCAGACCGAGTGATTGACCGTCATCTTGAACTTCTTTCCATTTTCTAATAATTGTGCCAACAGTTGTTGCCTTCTCACCAAGCTGCTTGGCTATTGTCCTGTAGCCCATCCAGCCTTGTACAGGTCTACAATTTATCCCTGATGTTCCTTACACGGCTCTCTGGTCTTGGCATTTGGAGAGGTTGAGTCTGTTTGATTGAGTGTGTGGACAGGTGTCTTTTAACAGGTAACGAGTTCAAACAGGTGCAGTTAATACAGTAATGAGTGAAACAGGAGGCTTCTTAAGAAAAACTAACAGGTCTGTGAGAGCCGGAATTCTTACTGGTGGTAGGTGATCAAATACTTATGTCATGCAATAAAATGCAAATTAATTACTTAAAAATCATACAATGTGATTTTTCTGGATTTTTGTTTTAGATTCCGTCTCTCACAGTTGAAGTGTACCTATGATAAAAATGACAGACTCTACATGCTTTGTAAGTAGAAAACCTGCAAATCGCAGTGTATCAAATACTTGTTCTCCCCACTGTACAATCTCTTTCTTCTTGGTGCCTGATCAGTTTGGATTCACCAAAACAAGCCACAGATCTGGTTTCTGGGAAAGAAACTTGTTTGTTGTTTTAGCAATTAATGAATGKGCTTTCCTTCAAATCTCCCCTTGTTTTGACAGGATGACCTCTCTTGGAGGATAATTGACATATTTACATGAGTGAGTCTCCAGTTGAGAAGGGTATAATTTCCACAGCAGCACGTTCAGTCTCTATTTGTGGAAGCAATCCGGTCCATGCTGTCTTCAGGTCACTGATTTACTCTACTGCTGTTCCTTCGTGCTCTCTCTCTACCTCCCTCGGTCCTTCTGTCTCTTTCCTCCCCTCCACTACCTGTCTCTCCCTCTTTTGATGAACTGCCGGGCCGTACATTAGGGAGACTGGAGGTATGGGGCCCTTTGTGGGAAATGAATGGGAGATTGATTGCAGAGAGAACAGTGTTATACTTCAAAAGACCAGAGTTTAGAGACCAGGGAGAAGGAAAGAGAAACAAGAGGGATTGGGTGGGAGATGAGCAGACAAGTACCACCTGGCACCTGTGGATATGTATGATGCAGTAGATTGATAGAAGAACTGATAGACAGAGCGACCGAACAGACAGACGGTGAAAAGCATGAAAATAAACAGACAGAATAATATGATTTTTTTGTTCCTTCTCTCACTTCCAAGAAGAKAAATACTTCCAAGAGCACATATTTTGTGCTTTACCATACAATAATATATGATATWGCCTCAAGCRAATAGGATCAATTTCACAGCTTYGGTTTAGCTTTTGSTTTCTGGATAACTCATAAGTCGTCTGAAACAGTGAAATATTACCTATGCATGGCTCCATCTGAACCTCATCCGTCATACTAGGATTTAAAGCATGCAAAACAGAACAGAACATATAGCCCTAACCTGTCTAGACACAGTAGTGCTCAGTGTGTTGTGCTGAGCTGTGCTAGTGCTGGGTGATATGGCCAAAATATAATTTCACATTTTTTATGGTATTTTAGGTTTCTTTCAATCATTTTGTTTTGATATCTCAYGTGGAATTCACTGGAATCTCAGAAGCTCGAWGAACCAATCACACACGTCTGTCGGATACAGAGGTGATTGCTTTTCCGCTTTTTCTTCCTTTTGTCTCCTGTGGTAGCTAGCATCATACAGCTATGGTAGAATAGGGATTGACGGTATTTCTTATTTTACTATATACACCGGTATTGATGCACGGACTACTTTAGGTATTTACTTTATTTCAATGTTAAGGATGTGCCCCTTTTTTTTTAATGTTCACCTAAAATGACATACCCAAATCTAACTGCCTGTAGCTCAGGGCCTGAAGCAAGGACATGCATATTCTTGATACCATTTGAAAGGAACCACTTTGAAGTTTGTGGAAATGTGAAATGAATGTAGGATAATATAACACATTAGAGCTGGTAAAAGATTTTTAAAAACATGCGTTTTTTTGTACCATCATCTTTGAAACGAAAAGAGAAAGGCCATAATGTATTATTCCAGCCCAGGCGCAATTTAAATTTCACCCACTAGATGGCAGCAGTGTATGTGCAAAGTTTTACACTGATCCAATGAACCATTGCATCAATGGTCAACGTTCTGTTATAATCTCCACCCGGCACAGCCAGAAGAGTACTGGCCACCCCTCATAGCCTGGTTCCTCTAGGTTTCTTCCTAGGTTTTGGCCTTTCTAGGGAGTTTTTCCTAGCCACCGTGCTTCTACACCTGCATTGCTTGCTGTTAGGGGTTTTAGGCTGGGTTTCTGTACAGCACTTTGAGATATCAGCTGATGTACGAAGGGCTATWTAAATACATTTGATTTGAACGAAAAGTATTCGAATAAACATGAAAAGGTGAATAATTCAAATAGGCTATATTAATAGGCTGTTTAATATGTCATATTAAACAGCATATAAACACTCTAAATAGGCTCCCTCTCTGGCTCCTGACCTAAGAAGGAACAAATGAATTATTTAGGCTATATTATTTCAATTATTTCAAGGCTGTACCCTACATAGAAATACATTGTGAAGCATTTGCGAGTGCGACACAATAGGCTGGTAGGGACATAAAGCGCTCAGCATTTAAACATTTTGTTGTATTAAATCATTATAGTCTATACATTTCACATATAGGCTGTGATTTACTTAGAATGAAATACAAATTAAACAAAAAAGGTCTTAATGCTTTTGAAATTATTTTTATAAATTCATATTTAGAAACACGAGTTTGGCCAGTCTGTGGCTTCAGGCTCATGAGATGGTGCCTGGAGAGAAGGCCAGCAGCGGAGAATATCCTTTCCACACTTTTGTCCATTCTTGACAAGCTGGGCAGAGATGTTTTTAATTTTTCTATAGGTAGGCCTAACGTTTTTTCGGCAAAAAAAAACTATCAWAACAGAGAGCTTCTTGAATGTGGGAATATACCAGGCCTACTGGGCCAAAATCAAATATGGCGTATATATAATAGAACAAAAATGAACAAAATGTTTAAAGAGATCAGATTTTTTTGTTTATAAATACTTTGCTACACTGACCCACTTATTTACCCACCTTGTTCYTTTCTTTTAGCATGTGCGTGTAGTAAGTACACCATCATGCTTTCGGGATACGTGTCTTTTCAGATTCCACGATGATTCTTTAGTTGTGGACACGGCACTACCTCTCTTGCTCTTGGTCCTCATCTTTGTAAGTCACCTTGAATTTGCACCTTTGTGTGTTTTGATCAGTTTCTTTATGAAAGTATTTAGCGAACGCCACGACAGAAGCTAAAACAAGGGGYTATAGCAGCAACACACAAGTAGACTACATGCATGCTGGGGCGGGCATGCCCTGAGCTCGTGAAGTGAGCACTACTGGAGCTAAATTGTAGTGGGCGAGAAGGCCTTATGCTCCAGCCTTTGGGAATCTCGCTCCGCGCTCCAGTCATAATGGGATCGCTCCACTCCGCTCACATACTCTGGAATGCACTCATATACAGTGCATTCGGAAAGTATTCATACCCTTCGACTTTTTCCAAATTCTGTTACGTTACAGCCTTATTCTAAAATTGATTCAATTGTTTATTTCCACACCATCCCCCCCCCCCCAAAAACAGATTAAGAAATGTTTGCACGTTTATTGAAAATTAAACTGAAAAATTACAATTTACATAAGTATTAAGACCCATTACTCAGTACTTTGTTGATATGAACCGAATAAACAGCAACTCGTTAGTTACTTTAACAAGTGAATTTCCATGAAAATTGCAATACTTTATCTCAATTTTCATGGAAATTGTATTSTATTATATCATAAGTGAGGATCTCTAAAAATCCCCCCTGCTGGCATTATTGCCATTACCTAATGGAAGTGTATTTCTGAGCGTGTAAGAACCACTGCATGGACTATAGAACAGAATTTATAACAGACCATAGAGGAGAATTTAGGAGGATAAACAGTCTCCCTCTTTCATTAATAAATAATGAGGCGGACGCTGTGTCATCTCAGAGAGCAAAATGTCGGGAGATATTTCTCGTGCATGAAATGGCCAGTGGCCTCCTGAGAGATACAGTATGTTTACATGCACACTAATAATTCAATATTAAACTGATTGTGGCAGTAAGCCGAGTACGGCAATAAGCAGAGTAAAGTGTTTACATGACTATCTTGAGGTAAAAGGTAAAGGTAAGGTAAAAATCTAAGTAAGCATACGCCAATTAAAACACCTGGTTTTCCATTGGGACTGCTGTTGGGACTMTGCTGTTGGGACAGCTTTATGTAGGCCCTAACAGTTTATGGGCACCGTTTGTCACCATTATAGTGCAATTAATGTRTTGTGTAGTGGCTTTGCTGGCATGCATCCCACAATTATTTTTTTTGCCCCACCAAGATTTACATGCTAAAATCACCACTGGTTATATCCATGATGATTCCTCTCGCTCTATGACAGAAGGCATAACTCCCAGATAAGTTGTATTTAACGTCGCCGAAACACCACGTGCGTCCAGTAATATATCAGTGCTTTTAACCATTACAAAATGTCTATTAGATCAAATAAGCTTTACGTAGCAAATTGGCAATTACATTTTTTTGTTGACCAAATTCAACACTTTCTCATTGACCATACAAAAATTCCTCACTTCATGGGCTTATTTTGTGGAAAAATTTAGGGTGGAGTAAAACCTCTCACTTGGCCTCTTCCTCTCCGTCTCAACCCAATTGAACACTTACGGGAGATTCTGGGCAGCGTTTTCCACCACCATAAAAAAAACGCCAAATGATGGAATTTCTGGTGGAAGAATGGTGTAACATACTGTAAGAATATGTTGAAGATAAATACACAACGCAGAGACAGGACGAGAGGTCAAAAGGAAGAGAGGTCAAAAGGCCGAGAAGTCTAAAAACGATCAATGGAAAAAGTGTTTTTTTTCTGTAATAGGGGATTAATGAGCAATGGGTCAGAGACATGGGAGGAATATGTCTTCTGAAATAGGATASTTGTTACTTGGCCATTGGCTAGTTTTATTGCAAGGAATTCTAATTGGTCAACCACAGGCTAGGGCTGGGTTATAACACTACATGCTGTCCCTTTGTTCTGGGGAGAGAATCACTGGAGAGAGCCACTGGAKAGAATCACTAAGAGCATCACTGAGGACAGGGGAGCATGACCATCTACTTCCAAGCATGATTTGTCCTTTTTGAATAAACCTATTTTCCTCCCCCTGATTTGCCTTGTGGTCTGTGTTATTACAGAATAACATAAATTGCTAGCAATACATCCAATGGAGTTCCAGACACTTGTAAAATCTATGCGAAGGCACATTGCTGTTCTGGCTTGTGGTGGCCCAACACCCTATTAAGACACTTCATGTAGGGGTTTCCATTATTTTGGCAGATGCCTGTATATTTAGTATTATAGCTAATATTCTCATTGTTGTCCCTGTTGTTTTCATACTTTTTATGTGTATCGCTTTGGCAACATTGACCTCGTCATTCATGCCATTAAAGCATACAGAATTTGAGAGAGACAGAGCGAGGACTCCGAGGCCCTGATATGCAAGCATGAAGAGGTCACACTTAAATCAACCCCAGTCCCCCACACTGGCTGAATGAAAAGAGCGGTCAAAGTCTTTATACAGATGGAGGAGAGGGGGATGAGTGCATGAGGGGGAAGAGAAGCAGTATGCTCTGATTTACTACTGAGGCCTTTCCTCTATAAGAGGCATTTTTCTTAGAGGACACACACCACATGTTGAGTGTGTTGCTTCTGGATCAGGAAGCCCCCACCATCACCACCTCATTTCTCTCTCCCCTCAGACCCCCAAGGTCCRAAAAATAAGACAAACGGTGAAACCAAAAATGAACGTTGTGGAGTCATTGTTCAGCCCAGCTCCATTCTATTAAATCATTCAACGATAACATTCTACACCCATTGGTGGAGGAGTCAGTCTACTCATTATTGTATCCACCCATCCATCCTTCCTTCCACCCATCCAATCTTCAAATCACTTAAAAAACAACAGCGCATAATGATTTTAACTTACCCCCTACAAACTGGATGCCCCCGGCCACCCGTCCAATGGTCCTGGAGATGAGGTCAGACACACAGCAGCCCATCAGGGCCGTGAGGGACACCAGGAGCAGCAGGCCACAGCCCACCCCTGTCACCACCGTACAGATCCTCCACTCCAGACTGGGGATGCCCTGAAACGAGGCGTAACGCCCACACTGCTCCAGCATCACCGTGGCCTGGTGAACCTCATCACGCACCGGGTACGAGCACCGCCGGAAGGTCCCGAAGGAGACGGGTTTACCCATCTGGGACCCTAGGAGCCAGTATGGCATAAAGAAACCCACACACGAGGCCGCCGCACACAGGAAGGAGAGCAGAGCCCACACCACGCCCGCACATGTCAGGCTAGAACCCATATTTCAGTATCTCCTGTGACCAGCAACAACGATGACCCCCCCCAAAAAAAAAATGTTTTATCCCACAGAAGTTGCTTGCTTTTTATCAGCAGCTCTGTTGTTGGTGAATAATGTCCAGGCTGAGAGAGAGAAAGAGAAAGAGAAAGAGAGAGAGAGAAAGAGAAAGAGAGTTGGATTTGAGGTACAGACAGGAAAAACAACTATACTGTCACTGGATACATGAAGGTTAGTACCCCATGGGGAATAACAACAGATTAAGGGATCATAAACTATGGACCTCACAATTGCAAAACATCTTTACAATTTGGGCTAAGACTTAACAGTGCTATTAAGTAATGCAAGTGGCAACTCTTGACTTTGTTCGTGTGCCCTTAATTGCAACGGGTGACTCATTTTAACAATACATGCATGCAATTATTTACATAGGTAATAATTATAATRGCTGCATATGAGATTTAAAATTCAGACGTGCTAAGCCTTAGCCTACTAATAATAACCCAAGGCAATCAAGGCTATTTTTAGAATGTAATGGCCTGACAAGTCTGCAGTGTTTGTTTCCATATCAAAAGTTGCTAAATAAAAAAAAATATTACCTCTCAGGCATAGATGTCCGTGTGTTCATAGATATTCCCTATTTCCTTTCATCTCAGCACCATAGGCGCTTAATTTCGAAGCAAACAGACATTGTGTCGAGCATTCTATTCTATTCTTGTAATGCAAGGGAAAGTTTTCAAAKATCTTACGTTTCAATTCCTCAACGTGATCCCAAACGTGTAGGTGAGAGGTGGATTTCAAAGTTCAATCTAATTGCTAAAATGCAGAGCAACACGAGTTCAATAAAGTGCCCGCCGTCGGTACAGCTCTCGTTTATCGAAAATAAAATATCCAATATGTCAAACTCGCTCAGTTACTGTAGGCAAAGCAGTCCGCGTTCTGGAGTTAACGGGAAACTGAAAACACCTCTGTCCCAATGCAGCGACCAGAGAAACATTCCTTGGCTTCGAAGTGAGTGACGACGACGTCGGCTTGAACACAATTATTCTGTGAGCAGCAGAATGTGGGTTGGTTCCTGTTTGCCGACTGCGGTTGCAGCTTGGTCTCATAGACTAGACGTAACATAGTACATTTAAATCCGGAACAATCAATTTAGTATACTGCACGTTACATTTGGTATGGTTACATGAGACAAAAGGTTATTTAAGGCAAAAACGAACAGCTTGGTCTCAGACTATACGTAACACAGTAAATCCGGGACAATCAAATGTATATAATATGTTACATTTGGTATGGTTACATAAGACGGTTACTTCTACTTCCGGCGCCGACAGAGATGGCCGCCTCGCTTCGCGTTCCTAGGAAACTATGCAGTATTTTGTTTTTTTACGTGTTATTTCTTACATTGGTACCCCAGGTAATCTTTACCCAGGTTTCATTACATACAGTCGGGAGGAACTACTGAATATAAGAGCAACRTCAACTCACTATCATTACGACCAGGAATATGACTCTCCCGAAGCGGATCCTGTGTTTTGCCTTCCACCCAGTACAATGGATCGGATCCCAGCCGGCGACCCTAAACAACGACGCCGTAAAAGGGGCAAACGAAACGGTCTTCTGGTCAGGCTCCGGAGAAGGGCACACCGCGCTCCACTCCCTAGCATACTACTCGCCAATGTCCAGTCTCTTGACAACAAGGTTGATGAAATCCGAGCAAGGGTAGCATTCCAGAGAGATCTCAGAGACTGTAACATTCTTTGCTTCACGGAAACATGGCTCACTCGAGAGACGCTAACGGAGTCGGTGCAGCCAGCTGGTTTCTTCACGCATCGCGCCGACAGAAACAAACGTCTTTCTGGTAAGAAGAGGGGCGGGGGGGTATGCCTTATGATTAACGAGACGTGGTGTGATCATAACAACATACAGGAACTCAAGTCATTCTGTTCACCTGACCTAGAATTCCTTACAATCAAATGTCGACCGCATTATATACCAAGGGAATTCTCTTCGATTAATAATCACAGCCCGTATATATTCCACCCCAACGCAGACACACTGGATGCCCGACGAAACATCGACTCTTATGTAAACTGGAAACCACACACCCTGATGGCTAGCTTCATTGTAGCTGGGAATTTTAACAAGGCTAATCTGAAAACAAAACTCCTAATTCTATCAGCATATCGATTGTGCTACCAGGGTGGTAAAACCCTGGATCGTTGTTATTCTAACTTCCGCGATGCATATAAGGCTCCCCCGCCTCCTTTCGGAAGAGCTGACAAAACTCATTTTTGTTGCTTCCAGCCTAACAAACAGAACTAAACAGAAGCTCCCGCGCTCAGGTCTGTTTCAAGCGCTGGTCCGACATCTGATTCCACGCTTCAAGACTGCTCGATCACGTGGATTGGGATTGTTCCGCATTGCGTCCAACAACAACATTGCCGAATACGCTGATTCGTCAGTCACCTACTACACCCTAGACCCACTTCATTTGTCTTACGACCAATAGGTCAAGACGACGCAATCACAATCACATGCAAGCCTCTAACACATCTGGAAAGAGGAATACCTATGTGAGAATGCTGTTCATCGACTACAGCTCAGCATTTAACACCATAGTACCCTCCAAATCGTCATCAAGCTCGAACCCTGGTCTCGACCCGCTGTGCAACTGGGTACTGGATTTCCTGACGATCCCGCCAGGTGGTGAGGGTAGGTAACAACATCTCCACCCGCTGATCTCAACACTGGGGCCACAAGGGTGCTTTTCTGAGCCCTCCTGTACTCCCTGTTACCCACGACTGCGTGACATGCACGCTCCAACTCAATCATCAAGTTGCGGACGACACTACAATGGTAGGCTTGATTCAACAACGACGAGACGGCCTACAGGGAGAGGTGAGGGCCTCGGAGTGTGGTGTCAGGAAAATAACCTCAACATCAACGTCACAAAACAAAGAGATGATTGTGGACTTCAAGAGACAGCAGAGGGAGCACCCCCTATCCAATCGACGGGACAGTAGTGAGAGGGTAGTAAGTTTTAAGTTCCTCGGCGTACACATCACGGACAAAACTGAATTGGTCCACCCACACAAACAGCGTTGTGAAGAAGGCGCAGCAGTGCCTCTTCAACCTCAGGAGGCTGAAGAAATTTGGCTTGTCACCAAAAGCACTCACAAACTTCTACAGATGCACAATCGAGAGCATCCTGTCGGGCTGTATCACTGCCTGGTACGGAACTGCTCCGCCCACAACGTAGGCTCTCCAGAGGGTAGTGAGGTCTGCACAACGCATCACCGGGGAACACTACATGCCCTCCAGGACACTACACCACCCGATGTACAGGAAGGCCATAAAGATCATCAGGACAACAACCACCCGAGCCCTGCCTGTTCACCCCGCTATCATCCAAGAAGGCGAGGTCAGTACAGGTCGCATCAAAGCAGGGAACGAGACTGAAACAGCTTCTATCTCAAGGCCATCAGACTGTTAAACAGCCACCACTAATATTTAGTGGCTGCTGCCAACATACTGACTCAACTCCAGCCACTTTAATAATGGGAATGATGGAAATGTATGTAAAATGTATCACTAGCACTTTAAACAATGCCAACTTAATATATGTTTTACATACCCTACATTACATCTCATATGTATATGTATATACTGTACTCTATATCATTTAACTGCATCTTGCCATCTTTATGTAATTACATGTATCACTAGCCACTTTAAAACTATGCCACTTTATGTTTATATACCTACATTACTCATCTCATATGTATATACTGTACTTCTATACCATCTACTGCATCTTGCCTATGCCGTTCTGTACCATCACTCTTCATATATCTTTATGTACATATTCTTTATCCCTTTACACTTGTCGTGTATAAGGTAGTAGTTGTGGAATTGTTAGGTTAGGATTACTTGTTGGTTATTACTGCATTGTCGGAACTAGAAGCACAAGCATTTCGCTACACTCGCATTAACATCTGCTAACCATGTGTATGTGACAAATAAAATTTGATTTGATACTTAAGGCAAATATGAAAGGAGGTTGGTTGATCGCAACCTAGTCCCAGAGCATTTCTTATTATTCTGTACGTAAATCTGAGAAACTTCATTTAGTATGATATGTTACGTTTTGTATGGTATGTATTAATTTGTGGATGTCCATCACCCATTTTATATGATATGTTAAAAATTACAATTCGTATTATAKGTTACAAATCTGCAAGATGCACAATATGTTACTAATTTGCAAAACGCATGATATGATATTTTAGCTAGGTGGCTAACGTTAGCTAGACTAGGGGTTAGGGTTAAGTTTAGGAGTTAGGTTAAAAGGTTAAGGTTAGGAGAAATGTTAGCGAAAAGGGTTAAGGTTAGGGTTAGGGTTAGCTAAAAGGGTTAAAGTTAGGGTTAGGGGAAGGGTCAGCTAACATGGTAAGTAGTTGCAATGTATCTAAAAAGTAGTAAGTAGTTGAAAAGTTGCTAGTTAGCAAAAAAAAGTTGTCCGTGATGAGATTCGAACTTGGTAACTTTTGGTACGCCTGACCAACCACCCTACTTTTGTTTTGCATTATATAACCATCTGTTTTATGTAACCATACAAACGTAATATATTAATTTCAGTATTCCGGATATACATTTACTATGTTACGTTTGGTCTATGAGACTAGGCTGAAAGTAGGGGAATATAAAACTAATGGCCATCAATCTAATTATCTAATACACTCGTTCAAACAGGCATCACTGTCCACTCACGCTTATCAATCTAATGATCCAATAACTYGCATGTACACGCACGCATACCGCAAGTTTACCCCTGTTAATGTCAGACTAAAGGCATACACTCTTCTAACCGCGATGGTGGGTTAAGAGCACAAACAAAAATCGTTTTGGGCACTGTCACTGAATGCGAAAAGAACTGGGATTGAGTCCCTTTCAGTCTGCCTCCGAATTCGCCATAGAACGTTCTACTGTGTAGCCTAGGCGAACACCTTGTAAATAATCTGTGCATAATGGCAACTATTACCGACCTTATCCATGGTGCTTTACCAACAGTGTCCCATGTCAAACTGCTCTCCAAATTAGCTACAACACCGCTATTTTGCAGCTCATTATAAACCTATAGCGGCACACTAGATTGAGTACCCTAACCTGTAGGCTAATCGTACATTGCACAGTGGGCAAGTGAAAGTAAATTATAGGTATAAACAATGAAGCAGGGGTGGGAGGAGAGGCAACTCAGAAACACTCCTGCATGCGCAAAGCAGCTGATCTGAGGCACTCTTTGAATATATTCATGGGTGGATTCTCCCTCTCTTGAAACTGTCAATGATCTAAATATAGGCCTATTAGATCAATTATGATAGGCTATATACAGTACCAGTCAAAAGTTTGGACACACCTACTCACTCACCTACACCTACTACTTCTATATTCTACATTGTAGAATAATGGTGAAGACATCAAAACTAGGAAATAACACATTGAATCGTGTAGTAACCGAAAAAGTGTTAAACAAATCAAAATATATTTTATATTTGAGAATCTTCAAAGTAGCCACCCTTTGCCTTGACGACAGCTTTGCACACTCTTGGCATTCTTTCATCCAGCTTCATGAGGTAGTCACCTGGAATACATTTAAATTAACAGGTGTTCAAAACCTGAGGTGACAAGGTAAAAACTTGTCGTTCTGCCCCTGAGCAAGGCATTAACCCACTGTTCCCCGGGCACCAAAGACGTGAATGTCGATTAAGGCAGCCCCCCGCACCTCTCTGATTCAGAGGTTAAATGCAGAATACACATTTCAGTTGAACAACTGACTAGGTATCCCCTTTCCTTGTTAAAAGTACATTTTTGGAATTTATTTCCTTCTTAATGTGTTTGAGCCAATCAATTGTGTTGCGACAAGGTAGGGATGGTATACCGAAGATAGCCATATTTTGTAAAAGACCAAGTCCATATTTTTTATTTAACTAGAACAGTCAGTTAAGAACAAATTCTTATTTTCAATGATGGCCTAGGAACTGTGGGTTAACTGCCTTGTTCAGGGGCAGAACGACAGATTTGTACCTTGTCAGCTCAGGGATTTGAACTTGCAACCTTCCGGTCCAACACTCTAACCACTAGGCTACTCTGCCACCCCGAGAGAACAGCTCAAATAAGCAAAGAGAAATTACAGTCCATCATTACTGCTGGATCGGTGTCCCGAAATCGGGCCAATTGCTACTCAATATGCGATAATGTTTTTTTATATATTTTTTTAAAATGTAACCTTTATTTAACCAGGTAGGTCAGTTGAGAACAAGTTCTCATTTACAACTGCGACCTGGCCAAGATAAAGCAAAGCAGTGCGACAAAAACAACACAGAGTTACACATGGGATAAACAAACGTACAGTCAATAACACAATAGAAATATCTGTATATAGTGTGTGCAAATGAAGTAAGGAGGTAAGGCAATAAATAGGCCATAGTGGCAAAGTCATTACAATTTAGCAATTTACACTGGAGTGATAGATGTGCAGATGAGGATGTGCAAGTAGAAATACTGGTGTGCAAAAGAGCAGAAAAACAAAAATGGGATGAGGTAGGTAGTTGGTTGGATGGGCTATTTACATATGGGCTGTGTACAGCTGCAGCGATCTGTAAGYTGCTCTGACAGCTGATGCTTAAAGTTAGTGAGGGAGATATGAGTCTCCAACTTCAGTGATTTTTGCAATTCGTTCCAGTCATTAGCAGCAGAGAACTGGAAGGAAAGGCGGTACGTCTGAGATTCCCAAGTTTTGGAAAGCTGCGCGGTCATCCCCCTCTTCAAAGGGGGAGACCCTCTAGACCCAAACTGCTATAGACCTATATCCATCCTACCTGCCTTTCTAAGGTCTTCGAAAGCCAAGTTAACAAACAGATTACCAACATTTCGAATCCACCGTACCTTCTCTGCTATCAATCTGGTTTCAGAGCTGGTCATGGGTGCACCTCAGCCTGCTTAAGGTCCTAAACGATATCATAACCGCTATCGATAAGAGACATTACTGTGCAACCGTATTCTCGACCTGGCCAAGGCCTTTCGACTCTGTTAATCACCCACATTCTTATCGGCAGACTAACAGCCTTGGTTTCTCAAATGATTGCCTCGCCTGGTCACCAACTACTTCTCTGATAGTTCAGTGTGTCAAATCGGAGGGCCTGTTGTCCGGACCTCTGGCAGTCTCTAATGGGGTTGCCACAGGGTTCAATATCGTGCGGCGACTCTTTCTCTTAATACATCAATGATTCGCTCTTGCTGCGGGTGATTGTTTTGATCCACCTCTACGTAGACGACACCATTCTGTATACATCTGGCCCTTCTTTGGACACTGTGTTAACAAACCTCAAACGAGCTTCAATGTCATACAACACTATTTCTGTGGCCTCCAACTGCTCTTAAAATGCTAGTAAAACTAAATGCATGCTCTTCAACCGATCACTGCCCGTACCCGCCCGCCCGACTAGCACATACTCCTACTCTACTACAATATACCTAGGTGTCTGGTTAGACTGTAAACTCTCCTCCCAGACTCACATCAAGCATCTCCAATCCAAAATGAAATATAGAATCGGCTTCCTATTTCGCAACA
Source organism: Salvelinus sp. IW2-2015 (assembly GCF_002910315.2). NCBI lineage: Eukaryota > Metazoa > Chordata > Actinopteri > Salmoniformes > Salmonidae > Salvelinus > Salvelinus sp. IW2-2015. Next base: position 44,398,342 of record NC_036863.1, on the reverse strand, counting down.
AAGTCTCCTTCACTCATGCTGCCAAACATACCCTCGTAAAACTGACTATCCTACCGATCCTCGACTTCGGCGATGTCATTTACAAATGCCTCCAACCTTACTCAGCAAATTAGATTTAGTCTATCACAGTGCCATCCGTTTTGTCACCAAAGCCCCATATACTACCTACCACTGCGACCTGTATGCTCGTTGGCTGGTCCTGGCTCAATATTCGTTGCAAACCCACTGGCTCCAGGTCATCTATAAGTCTTTGCTAGGTAAAGCTCTGCTTATCTCAGCTCACTGGTCACCATAGCAGCACCCCCCCGTAGCACGTGCTCCAGCAAGTATATCTCACTGGTCACCCCTACCAAAACCAATTCCTCCTTCGCCGCTTTCCTTCCAGTTCTCTGCTCAATGCACTTGGAACGAATTGCAAAATTCACTGAAGTTGGAGACTCATTATCTCCCTCACTAACTTTAAGCATCAGCTGTCAGAGCACTTACAGATCGCTGCAGCTTGTACACAGCCCATATGTAAATAGCCCATCCAACCAACTACCTACCTCCATCCCATTTTTGTGTTTTCTGCTCTTTTGCACACCAGTATTTCTACTTCACATCCTCCTCATCTGCACATCTATCACTCCAGTGTAAATTGCTAAATTGTAATGACTTTGCACTATGGCCTATTTATTGCCTTACCTCCTTACTTCATTTGCACACACTATATACAGATATTTCTATTGTGTTATTGACTGTACGTTTGTTTATCCCATGTGTAACCTGTGTTGTTTTGTCGCACTGCTTTGCTTTATCTTGGCCAGGTCGCAGTTGTAAATGAGAACTTGTTCTCAACTGACCTACCTGGTTAATAAATAAAGGTTACATTTTAAAAAAATATATAAAAAAACATTATCGCATATTGAGTAGCAATTGGCCCGATTTCGGGACACGATCCAGCAGTAATGATGGACTGTAATTTCTCTTTGCTTATTTGAGCTGTTCTCTCGGGGTGGCAGAGTAGCCTAGTGGTTAGAGTGTTGGACCGGAAGGTTGCAAGTTCAAATCCCTGAGCTGACAAGGTACAAATCTGTCGTTCTGCCCTGACAAGGCAGTTAACCCCACAGTTTCCTAGGCCATCATTGAAATAAGAAATTTGTTCTTAACTGACTTTCTAGTTAAATAAAAAATATGGACTTGGTCTTTTACAAAATATGGCCTATATCTTGG
>NC_036863.1:44392009-44397105 GCF_002910315.2 Salvelinus sp. IW2-2015 | reverse complement strand
TGAAAGAGAGGTTGAACAGGTTAGTAATAGGGGTTGCAACGATTTCGGCAGATCATTTTTAGAAAGAGAGTTTCCAGATTGTCTAGCCCAGCTGATTTGTAGGGGTCCAGATTTTGCAGCTCTTTCAGAACATCAGCTATCTGGATTTGGGTGAAGGAGAAATGGTGGAGGCTTGGGCGAGTTGCTGTGGGGGGTGCAGGGCTGTTGATCAGGGTTGGGGTAGCCAGGTGAAAGCATGACCAGCCGTAGAAAAATGCTTATTGAAATTCTCAATTATAGTGGATTTATCAGTGGTGACAGTGTTTCCTAGCCACAGTGCAGTGGGAAGCTGGGAGGAGGTGCTCTTATTCTCCATGGACTTTACAGTGTCCCAGAACCTTTTTGAGTTTGTGCTACAGGATGAACATTTCTGCTTGAAAAAGCTAGCCTTAGCTTTCCTAACTGCCTGTGTATATTGGTTCCTAGCTTCCCTGAAAAGTTGCATATCACGGGGGCTATTCGATGCTAATGCAGTATGCCACAGGATGTTTTTATGCTGGTCAAGGGCAGTCAGGTCTGGAGACAACCTAGGTCTATATCTGTTCCTGGTTCAACATTTTTAGAATGGGGCATGCTTATTTAACATGGCGAGAAAGGCACTTTTAAAGAATAACCAGTTATCCTCTACTGACGGGATGAGGTCAATATCCTTCCAGGATACCCGGGCCAGGTCGATTAGAAAGGCCTGCTCACTGAAGTGTTTTAGAAAACGTTTGACAGTGATGAGGGGTGGTCGTTTGACCACAGACCCATTACGGATGCAGGCAATGAGGCAGTGATCGCTGAGATCTTGGTTGAAAACAGCAGAGGTGTATTTGGAGGGCAAGTTGGTTAGGATGATATCTATGAGGGTGCCTGTGTTTACGGATTTGGGGTTGTACCTGGTGGGTTCATTGATAATTTAWGTGAGATTGAGGGCATGAAGCTTAGCTTGTAGRRTGGCCGGGGTGTTAAGCATGTCCCAGTTTAGGTCACCTAGCAGCACRAGCTCTGAAGATAGATGGGGGGCAATCAAATCACATATGGTGTCCAGGGCACAGCTGGGGGCAGAGGGTGGTCTATAGCAAGCGGCAACGTTGAGAGACTTGTTTCTGGAAAAGTGGATTTTTAAAAGTAGAAGCTCAAATTGTTTGGGTACAGACCTGGATAGTAAGACAGAACTCTGCAGGCTATCTCTGCAGTCGATTGCAACACCGCCCCCTTTGGCAGTTCTATCTTGTCAGAAGATGTTGTAGTTAGGGATGGAAATGTCAGGGTTTTGGTGGTCTTCCTAAGCCAGGATTCAGACAATAATAGAGAAGACAACYGCTTTGCACACTCTTGGCATTCTGTCAACCAGCTTCACCTGGAATGCTTTTCCAACAGTCTTGAARAAGTTCCCACATGYTGAGCCATGCTGGTTAAGTGTGCCTTGAATTCTAAATAAATCACTGACAGTGTCACTAGAAAAGCACCTACACACCATCATACYTCCTCCTCCATGCTTCAAGGTGGGAACCACACRTGCGGACATCATCYKCTCACCTAATCTGCGTCTCACAAAGACATGGCKGTTGGAATCAAAAWTCTCAAATTTGGACTCATCAGACGAAAGGACAGATTTCCACCAGTCTAATGTCCATTGCTTGTGTTTCTTGGCCCAAGCAAGTCTCTTCTTATTATTGGTATCCTTTAGTACAATTATTATAATGCAAAAAAATGTGTTCGCTGTAATAGCTATTGTAAATTGACACTGCAGTTAGATTAACAATAATTTAAGCTTTCTGCCCATATAAGACATGTCTATGTCCCGGAAAGTTGGCTGTTGTTTACAACAACATTCTAGTCACAAGATGGCGTGCAGTAAGACGTGTTTGTTTTGCCCCGTGTTAAGATTCAGGTTTTTTTCATTTTTTTTGTATACATTTCAATATATTTCAATTTCTTTATTCCATTTTCGGATTAAATATACCTTCCTGCAACCGCCTCACCCAATGTGGTACGGGTGTGCTATTTTTTTACCTCTATAACTGGAACCTCCATCAGAAGCTAGCCAGCTAATTAGCTACTAGCTATTTAGTCAATGTTAGCCACTGCTAGCGGTCTTTACCTTTAGCTCAGACACCAGTGCTTTAGCCAGGATAATACTTGCCAGTCTTCGATATCCGCCCTGAACATATCGGACTGTTTTTTCCACTACATCACCGAATTCCTGCCGCAAGCTCTGGACCATTACACCGGATTATCGCAGTGAGCTAGCTGCTACCGAGTGCTATTGTGGCTAATGCCCTTGTCCAGAAGCAGGCACCAGTTAGCCTCGAGCTAGCCTAGGCCCATCTCCAGCTAGCAAACAAGTACACCAACTACAATACCTCTCTTGCCAATTGGCCTGGATCCTTTGTCGACACGGAGCCCCGCCATCCATCACGACTGGTTCTGGTCTGCTGACATATTGGCCGATGTGCTCTCAACCGGCCACTGCGTCGTGGATGTCGATGAAGACCCATCTGCTAGCCCCGGCCCACTAGCTTTCTGAATGCCGTGTCTTCCGCCTCACCTAGCGTAGTAAACGACTACGAACGGCTCCGTTTCATAACTGCTGCTCATTGGACCCTATGATCACTCGGCTACACAGCTGATGCCTGCTGGACTGTTCATTAACACGGTACTTCCTTTTGTAATCTGTCGGGCCCAGCCTCGAACTCAGGCCCTGTGTGTAGCTAACTGACCCTCTCTGCCCATTCATCGCCATTTACCTGTTGTTGTTGTCTTAGCTGTTTACCCGTTGTTGTCTTAGCTCTCCCAATCAACATCTGTGATTGTTTTATGCTTCTCTAATATCAATATGCCTTGTATACTGTTGTTTAGGGTAGCTCTCATGTTTTATTTTACTGCGGAGCCCCTAGTCCCGCGCACATGCCTCAGATAGCTCCTTTGTCCCACCCCCCCACACATGCGGAGACCGCAACCTTTTGTCACCAAAGCCCCATACACTACCCCCACCGTTGCGACCTGTTACGCTCTCGTTGGTTGGCCCTTGCTTCATACTCATCGCCAAACCCACTGGCTACAGGTTATCTACAAGTTCTGCTAGGTAAAGCCCCGCCTTATCTCAGCTCACTGGTCACCATAGCAGCACCCACTCGTAGCACGCGCTTCAGCAGGTATATCTCACTGGTCACCCCAAAGCCAATTCCTCCTTTGGTCGTCTTTCCTTCCAGTTCTCTGCTGCCAATGACTGGAACGAACTGCAAAAATCTCTGAAGCTGGAAACACTCCTACTACTCCCTGAAGCTCCCTCACTAGCTTTAAGCACCAGCTGTCAGAGCAGCTCACAGATTACTGCACCTGTACATAGCTCATCTATAATTTAGCCCAAACAACTACATCCCTTCCCCTACTGTATTTATTTATTTTGCTCCTTTGCACCCCATTATTTATATTTCTCCTTTGCACATTCTTCCACTGCAAATCTACCATTCCAGTGTTTTACTTGCTATATTGTATTTACCTCACCACCATGGCCTTTTTTTGCCTTTACCTCCCTTGTCTCACCTCATTTGCTCACATTGTAATAGACTTATTTTTCTACTGTATTATTGACTGTATGTTTTGTTTATTCCATGTGTAACTCTGTGTTGTTGTATGTGTCGAATTGCTATGCTTTATCTTGGCCCGGTCACAGTTGCAAATGAGAACTTGTTCTCAACTAGCCTACCTGGTTAAATAAAGGTTGAAATAAAAAATAAAATGTATTGTTGTATTTATGATATAGACTTTTGTTTGTTCCTGTGTTGACCCAAGGAAGAGGAGGCTGCCTTGGAAGCAGCAGCTAATGGGGATTCTAATTTTACTATGCAGATAATTGTGTTTTTCAAGGCAGATGTTTTATGTACTGATTATACAATACAAGAGCAAGGTAATGTTCATAAGAATGTCTTTACTTCAGCATCATCAGGTAGCCTGCATACAGCTCTCCATTCAGTGCATATCAAGTGGTGTGTCAAGTGGTAAGCCTAACTCACATGAGCCAACCGCGTGCGTGCGCATGCGGGCATTGTATTGTGTGCCCCTTACCCAAACGCAATCACGACACGCAGGTTAAAATATCAAAACAAACTCTGAACCAATGACATTAATTTGGGGACAAGTCGAAAAGCATTAAACATGTATGGCAATTTAACTGTTAGCTTGCACTTGCTAGCTAATTTGTCCTATTTAGCAGCTTGATGTTGCTAGCATTTCTGGGATATAAACATTGAGTTGTTATTTACCTGAAATGCACAAGGTCTCTACTCCGACAATTAATCCACACTAAACGGTAACCGAAGTCTTCTAGTCATCTCTCCTCCTTCCAGGCTTTTTCAACTTTGAATTTATATGGTGATTGGCATCTACACTTTCATAGTATTACCACGACAACTGGCAAAACAGTTCGTCTTCAATCACCCACTGGGTATAACCAATGAGGAGATGGCACTGGGTACCTGCTTCTATAAACCAATGAGGAGATGGGAGAGCAGGACTTTCAGCGCGATCTGCGTCAGAAATAGGAATGACTTCTAAGGCAGACGCTCATTGGTGCGCGCGAGCACATGTGGGTGCAATAATTTAATAACATATATTCCTAAATTTATTTTTCAAAGCTTGCGCACGCGACGCGAGCGGTGTAGTCAGGGTATAAGCCCAACCACAAGCCTCCGATCAACATGGCAGTGTCAACATAGCTGCTATTGTTTATAAACTTTTTCTGTATAAATGTCGAATTACTTCTATACCCCCATATCACACACACACGAACTGAAAACATAATGGTGTGACAATTAAATGGTTAGAGAGGTCTCATATCACTTTCATTGGTGGCACCTGTAGTTAAGAATAGCGGCAAAGTTGGTTCCTGTTTCTCACGTCTTTGGCGAGGGTCAAACAAAAACACCGTAATAATTGGTCGACAAATAGTGCCTCCCACAATGCAGCGATGTCGCATGGTGCAGTTGGTGAGACAACTGCAGCGACTTGAATGCGACTTCACAAAAAACTGCATGGCCTTGTATCACTTGATTTTTGTAAACGTTCAT
>NC_036863.1:44376361-44389759 GCF_002910315.2 Salvelinus sp. IW2-2015 | reverse complement strand
CTGGTTTCTTTGCAGCAATTCGACCATGAAGGCCTGATTCACGCAGTCTCCTCTGAACAGTTGATGTTGAGATGTGTCTGTTACTTGAACTGTGAAGCATTTATTTGGGCTGCATTTCCTGAGGCTGGTAACTCTAATGAACGTATCCTCTGCAGCAGAGGTAACTCTGGTTCTTCTTTCCTGTGGCGTCCTCATGAGAGACAGTTTCATCTTAGCGTTTGATGGTTTTGCGACTGCCTCTTGAAGAAACTTTTACAAGTTTTTTTCATTGACTGACCTTTATGTCTCTTAAGGATCTTACCCTTCTTTTCAATTTCCACCTAAAATGACATACCCAAATCTAACTGCCTGTAGCTCAGGATCGAAGCAAAGATATGCATATTCTTGATACTATTTGAAAGGAAACACTCTGAAGGTTGTGGAAATGTGAAATTGATGTAGGAGAATATAACATATTAGATCTGGTAAAAGATAATACAACAACAAAAAAACATGTATTTTCTATACTTTTTTTTGCAATATTATAATGCAAAAAAAAAGTGTGTTCGCTGTAATAGCTATTGTAAATTGACACTGCAGTTAGATTAACAATAATTAAGCTTTCTGCCCATATAAGACATGTCTATGTCCCGGAAAGTTGGCTGTTGTTACAACAACATTCTAGTCACAAGATGGCGTGCCAGTAAGACGTGTTTGTTTTGCCCCGTGTAAAGATTCAGGTTTTTTTCATTTTTTTTTGTATACATTTCAATATATTTCAATTTCTTATTCCATTTTCAGGATTAAATATACCTTCCTGCAACCCGCCTCACCCAATGTGGTACGGTGTGCTATTTTTTTTACCTTATAACTGGAACCTCCATCAGAAGCTAGCCAGCTAATTAGCTACTAGCTATTTAGTCAATGTTAGCCACTGCTAGCGGTCTTTACCTTTAGCTCAGACACCAGTGCTTTAGCCAGGATAATACTTGCCAGTCTTCGATATCCGCCCTGAACATATCGGACTGTTTTTTTCCACTACATCACCGAATTCCTGCCGCAAGCTCTGGACCATTACACCGGATTATCGCAGTGAGCTAGCTGCTACCGATGCTATTGTGGTTAATGCCCTTGTCCAGAAGCAGGCACCAGTTAGCCTCGAGCTAGCCTAGGCCATCTCCCAGCTAGCAAACGAAGTACACCAACTACAATACCTCTCTTGCCAATTGGCCTGGATCCTTTGTCGACACGGAGCCCGCCAATCCATCACGACTGGTTCTGGTCTGCTGACATAATTGGCCGATGTGCTCTCAACCGGCCACTGCGTCGTGGATGTCGATGAAGACCCATCTGCTAGCCCGGCCCACTAGCTTTCTGAATGCCGTGTCTCCCGCTCACCTAGCGTGTAAGACGACTGAACGGCTCCGGTTTCAATACTGCTGCTCATTGGACCCTATGATCACTCGGCTACACAGCTGATGCCTGCTGGACTGTTCATTAACACGGTACTTCCTTTTGTTAATCTGTCGGCCCCAGCCTCGAACTCAGGCCCTGTGTGTAGCTAACTGACCCTCTCTGCCCATTCATCGCCATTTACCTGTTGTTGTTGTCTTAGCTGTTTACCCGTTGTTGTCTTAGCTCTCCCAATCAACATCTGTGATTGTTTTATGCTTCTCTAATATCAATATGCCTTGTATACTGTTTGTTAGGGTAGCTCTCATTGTTTTATTTTACTGCGGAGCCCCTAGTCCCGCCAACATGCCTCAGATAGCTCCTTTGTCCCACCCCCCACACATGCGGAGACCGCAGCCTTTGTCACCAAAAAGCCCCATACACTACCCACCGTTGCGACCTGTTACGCTCTCGTTGGTTGGCCCTTGCTTCATACTCATCGCCAAACCACTGGCTACAGGTTATCTACAAGTCTCTGCTAGGTAAAGCCCCGCCTTATCTCAGCTCACTGGTCACCATGCAGCACCCACTCGTAGCACGCGCTTTCAGCAGGTATATCTCACTGGTCACCCCAAAGCCAATTCCTCCTTTGGTCGTCTTTCCTTCCAGTTCTCTGCTGCCAATGACTGGAACGAACTGCAAAAATCTCTGAAGCTGGAAACATCCTACTACTCCCTGAAGCTCCCTCCTAGCTTTAAGCACCAGCTGTCAGAGCAGCTCACAGATTACTGCACCTGTACATAGCTCATCTATAATTTAGCCCAAACAACTACATCTTCCCCTACTGTATTTATTATTTTGCTCCTTTGCACCCCATTATTTATATTTCTCCTTTGCACATTCTTCCACTGCAAATCTACCATTCCAGTGTTTTACTTGCTATATTGTATTTACCTCACCACCATGGCCTTTTTTTGCCTTTACCTCCCTTTGTCTCACCTCATTTGCTCACATTGTATATAGACTTATTTTTCTACTGTATTATTGACTGTATGTTTTGTTTATTCCATGTGTAACTCTGTGTTGTTGTATGTGTCGAATTGCTATGCTTTATCTTGGCCCGGTCACAGTTGCAAATGAGAACTTGTTCTCAACTAGCCTACCTGGTTAAATTAAAGGGCAGTCAACATGTAGTCGCAAATCTGACAATATTTATAACCATAATGCAACACACTTTGAAAGGCAAATTGATCAGCTCGAACGCCTCACTCGTACAACGGAGTACCAAACCAAGCTACACATAACAGCAGCGCCATCTACTGTACTCAGTAGGCAACATCTCGTAACACCAGACACCAGTAAGGGGTTGGGTTTGGAWCCGCCTGCCTTTGACCCTTGCTTGACACAGATACAGATCTCCTAATACCACTTGAGTAAATCTGAGAGACGATTCATCTACCCCAGTCTTGATAAAGATAATGTTCTGTCTCGGGGCATACCATTGGAACACAGTGTGTAGAACACATTGGCTACACATTTGGTTATCTTCTATTTCTAGTACAGCTCTAGATCTATCAATCAAATTCTTAGCCTTAAGGCTCAAYAAGGTAAGTCACACTAAGCTAAGGCTCTATGAATTCACTGTGTGTGTTCTAAGTGTATGACAAAACAGTAATGGATATGGCAAAACATTTATTGTTACAGGTCTAATTACATTGGTAACCAGTTTATAATAGCAATAAGGCACCTCGGGTGTTTGATATACAGCCAATATACCACAATATACCACTAAGGCCTTAGGGGGTGTGGTATATGGACAATATACCACRGCTAAGGGCTGTGTCCAGACACTCAGTGTTGCGTCTTGATTTAAGAACAGCCCTTAGCCCTTATTGTCCATATACCACACCCCCTAGGGCCTTATTGCTTAAGTATATCACACATATATCTGTTTTTAGATCAGTGGTACAAGACACAAKGGTTTTTCCTCACTGAACATTCCCTCTGAAAATAAGTGGCCCCACTTTTCACACTTTTGGTTCGTGACCCTTTGCTCCGAGCARCATTTGTTGTGTACATGGCCCCTTCTATTTTTACCACGGTTGTCATGACAACCCGCTGACTGAATTACCATCGTGCTGTAATGATATCAATTCACTGCTGTCACTGTGGTGTGGACAGCTGTGCGGGGTATAGATGGACGTGGAGGCATAGGGTAAGAAGAAATAGCAAGTTATATTATCACATCCATGAATATAGTACATAGTATGTGTACCATAAATTAGATCTTTTTTTCAGGCAGTTTCCTGGACCCAGGTTAAGCATATTRCTGGACTAAAAAGCACTTTCAATGGACATTCTCCACTGACCATGCTTTCTAGTCCAGGAGAAGGTTTAATCTGGTCCTGGGAAACTAGCCAGTATTATCCATTAAATGCTTAGTGTACGCGATCGTTAGATTGTGTCTCTCCCTTTCTAATCTTATACTATATTCTATATAATATACTGTATGTCAACATGCTTTTTAGAACACTGTTTAGTACAAATTAATCAGTTGGACGGGAATTTGACTTCTATAGGCAGGCCCGTTTTGTTCACGGGACCTGTTGTGTGCTTGTGCATGCATTTGTTAATGGGTGTTATAATAAAGACCATAGGCAGCTCATGAGTTTCAAGTTTGTGAAGCTTACAATTTATCTTACCATTTTTGCCTATCTGCGTGCCAGTTATGTTTATAATAACGTTTTCGTTTCTCAAACGTATTGTCAGGTGGTTAATAATAAAAATCTGCGTTAAAATGACACATTGATGGCGGAATAATAGAAATCTGCGTTAAAATGACACATTGATGGCGGCTAAAGAAATTAGCGCATGGAACTCAGAGATAGCCTTGAGGCCAATGCAGCAGTAGGCCTATAACTTCCATCGTCAACTAATTCATATACATCGGCCTAAAACGAACAAATAAAAACAAGTAGAAAATATCCTGATGAAAATGCAGGTTCTTACAATCGCATTAATCTCTCCACTCCACCTGTCTGACCCCCTTTCTATCTGTCTTGATTTGAGCTATCTCTAGTGAAGTGCAACATTGTATCTAACTCAGCAGGTTGGCGTGCTCAGGCGTGCGCACTCCTTCGACGTTATCAGGACAGAGAAACCACACACATGCTCATTGCTTACGTTGAGCACTCCAAMCAGAAGACTGAAAAAATTGACAAAACTCCTAAATGGTGGTTATGAAATTAACCCAAACTTATTTCTCACAAGTGTAGTGGGTTGTGAACTCTGCAAACAATGTTTCCACTCCGAGAATGAGAACAGTAAATGACACACTTAACTCAATAATCAGCTAGCTTACTGCCATGAAGCTTAGGTCTGCATATCAAGCCCATAGAAACACATTTGGCTTATTCAGGCAGGTTTTTGATAGAGTTAGCCACTTCCTCTCTGCTGAAACTAGCGAGTGAAACGGCGTCCCACTGTTTTACAACATGTAGCCAATGTATCTGATTCTGTCTGGACAGAAAAAGTATGACATGCCATACTCCGTTTGTCCAGACAGCATCAGATTCATAGTCTACAAATATGRAAGCAGAGGGGCGCTGTTTCGCTCGCTCGGATGCTTAATCTGAGACTGTTGCGTCTTTCTGTCGGCGCTCGTCTCGGTGAGTGAGAGAGAGGGCCTCTGTGTTTCCTTACCCAAGAAGAAATGAAGAGCTGTTAACTCCCAAGAAGGTAGAGGAGTTCACTCTTCCTGAAACACACACTCCTCCTGAAACACACACRTACATACGCACAGACACACACACTTCACGTGTTCTAAAACTGTCAACACACCAATATCTTCATTATTACACTGAACAAAAATATACATGTGAAAGATTTTACTGAGTTACAGTTCACATAAGGAACYATATAAGGACACCGAACTGCAGTCAGGTCAAGACCCTGGTGAAGACAACGAGGACACAGATGAGCTTCCCTAAGACTTTTTCTGACAGTTTGTGCAGAAATTATTAGGTTGTGTAAACCCTCAGTTTCATCAGCTGTCCGGGTGGCTGGTCTCAAACAATCACGCAGTTGAAGAAGCCGGTCCTGGGCTGGCGTGGTTACACGTGGTCTGCAGTTGTGAGGGCAGTTGGACGTACTGCCAAATTCTCAAAAAATGACATTGGAGGGAGTTTATGGTAGAGAAAATAACATTAAATTCTCTGGCAACAGCTCGGGTGGACATTCCTACAGTCAGCATGCCAATTGTATGCTCCCTCAAAACTTGAGACATCTGTGGCATTATGTTGTGTGACAAAACGGTCCATTTTAGAGTGGCCTTTTGTCCCCAGCACAACGTGCACCTGTGTAATGATCATGCTGTTTAATCAGCTTCTTGATAGGCCACACCTSTCAGGTGGATGGATTATCTTGGCGAAGGAGAAATGCTCAATAACCGGAGKCTGTAATCGCTGCCCAAAGTGCTTCAACAAAGTGCTGAGTAAAGGGTTACTTATGTTAATGTGATAATTCAGTATTTTTATTTTTTTATACATTTGCAAAAAATTCTAAAAACCTGTTTTCGATTTGACGTTATGGGGTATTGTGTGTAGATTTATGAGGGGGGAAATGTTGTTACATTTTAGAATAAGGTTGTATCGTAACAACATTTGGAAAAAGGAAAGGGGGTATGTCTGAATACTTTCCGAATGCACTGTATGCTTTTTGTGCAGATGGAACATTTTTGGGATATTTTATTTCAGCTCAAGAAACATGGGACCAACGCTTTACTTGTTGCGTTTATATATTTTGTTCAGTGTAAAACCKTATGACTGACTCTCCTTCTCTCTGACCACCCATACAGCAGACTGGAYATATTCTGGAAATCTGCACTGTGTCTGGTTCTCTGCTTCTGAGCAAAGACTGTCCTAAAATACCACTGACCATCTGAAAGTTGTAGTATGTTTAAAATGACTTTTTTTTTATCCAAACTATAGTAGGTGTATTGTAACGATTTGGATTCAACATATGGGTTGTTCTCCTTACATTGAGCTGGACAGCAGAAACAGCTAGAGAGGAAATATTTGAGAGTGTGGAGAAAGATGAATTGCATGATGTGAAACTTGACTTCTGGCCTGTCAATTGGTTAAATAATATTTAGCTGAMAGATTTTAGGCGGTATGGAAAGATGACTGATGTAGTTCAATGTAAGGATACAAAGAGTCACCCATTTTACCCATGGTCATACTGTACTGTTGTCACACCATCCCACTCTCGACTGCAACTCTTTCACAGGTTGTTGCCCTAAATTACATTCTTAATTATTTCACCCCTTAAAGAAAAGGACAATATACAAATCTTGAAATTCTGTATGATGACAGACCCTAGAGAAGGAGACACTGGAATATGATATCTGGGCTGGAAATGGGAAACAGATGACTAYCCATCCTCCTCTTCCTCTCTTCTGTCTCTCCCCCTCTCCTGCTCTTTCTGCCATCAGACTCCCAAGAGTCCCTTCTACCCCTCYTCTTTCTTTTTTTCAATTGAGACCAGATATTTCCTTTCCTTCTCTTCATGACATCTCCTTCACTCCTCTGTTCCCTTTTTGTCTAATAACATTGGAGCTTCTCCGCTCTTTTTCGAGAGGGATGTTGTTGCGGCCGTGAGGCCTGGTTGGTGGKGTGGCTGATTGAGAACATTCATTCCAGGTCTGGTTCTCTCCCTCACRCAGACAATGGTGCTTTCATGTCAGTCGGCTGAATCTCCCAGTCATGCCATGGTCTTAAATTAGCAAAGAGATGCCTGCCAGCTCCCCGCGTTTGATACTATTGATCATAACATCCTTGTTGACTGGCTGGAGAGGTGGGTGGGAATCTCCAGCGTTGCCCTCAACTGGTTCAGGTCATATTTAGAGCTATGTAAATAGTGGACAGAACATACATTGGGTTATTTTTGACCCAGCCATTTGGTTCACTTAGTTGGTTTATGGAGCTATAATCCACCAGGTCAGATCAGAAGACTGGAGGTGTGGCTTAGTAGGTGGAGGGTGGGAGTAAATGTCATTCCGGTTCACCTGTTCTGTTCTATTGTCAGTACATGTTATGGTTGAGCACTGACACTTTTGTAGCTAATGGTGCTGGCTAAAAATGAGTTCCTAACTATCTGAAAGCCACTTCCCTACTAAGCCAAGCCTCCAGTCTCCTCTGACCCGGTGGATCATAGCTCAAAAACCCGGCATCAAAAACCCAACTGAAAGAAAACATTGGGTTGTTTGTAAACCAACTGGCAAGGTAAAAATAGCACGACGTGTTCTGTCCAATATTTAACCAAATTGCTTTTAACCCAGCATTTTGTAGAGTGTGGGTTGTTCAGTATCGTCCCCAGCACATATTCACTATAGTGTCCCTCAGGGGTCAATTCTGGGCCCCATCATATTTTCCCTATACATGCTTCCCCTTGGTGACATCATCCGCAATCATAACGTTCAGTTTCACTGCTATGCGGATGACACACAGCTTCATTTACTAATCAGACCCAGTGACCAAGCTAGCGTAGCTACCCTTCACAACTGTCTTGCTGACATCAAATGTTGGATGTCTGACAATTTTTTCCAGCTCAATGATAACAAATCAGAGGTTGTTTTATTTGGCCCCCACCTTGCTAGAATCCAGATTGTAAATAATCTTGGTCATTTGTCCACCAATATAAAGCCTACAGCCAGAAACCTTGGTGTCTTCTTTGACCCTGACCTAAACCTTGAGCTGCATGTAAAGAAGGTTGTCCAATCCTGCTTTTATTATCTAAGATATATAGCTAAAGTCAAGTATTTTATTTTAGTCACTGATCTGGACAAAGTTATGCATGCTTTTATTTACTCCTGCCTAGATTATGGTAACGTTTTGTATCAGTGGAGGCTGCTGAGGGGAGGATGGCTCATAATAATGGCTGGAATGGAGTCAATGGAATTGAATCAAACACATTAAAGATGTTGTTCCATATGGCTGATACCACTCTATTGCCTCCATTCCAGCCATTATTATGAGCCGTCCTCCCCTAAGCAGCCTCCACTGCTTTGTATGCATGTCTCAGTCAGAAATCACTCCATCGTCTACAGTTAGTTTAAAATGCTGCATCTCAGCTTTTAAAAGGCACAAGAAAATGTAACCATATCACACCTACAGTTGAAGTCGGAAGTTAACATACACCTTAGCCAAATACATTTAAACTCAGTTTTTCACAATTCCTGACATTTAATCCTAGTAAAAATTTCCTGTCTTAGGTCAGTTAGGATCACCAATTTATTTTAAGAATGTGAAATGTCAGAATAATAGTAGAGAGAATGATTTGTTTCAGCTTTTATTTCTTTCATCACATTCCCAGTGGGTCAGAAGTTTACATACACTCAATTAGTATTTGGTAGCATTGCCTTAAAATTGTTTAACTTGGGTCAAACGTTTCGGGTAGCCTTCCACAAGCTTCCCACAATAAGTTGGGTGAATTTTGGCCCATTCCTCCTGACAGAGCTGGTGTAACTGAGTCAGGTTTGTAGGTCTCCTTGCTCGCACACGCTTTTTCAGTTCTGCCCACAAATTTACTATGGGATTGAGGTCAGGGCTTTGTGATGGCCACTCCAATACATTGACTTTGTTGTCCTTAAGCCATTTTGCCACAACTTTGGAAGTATGCTTGGGGTCATTGTCCATTTGGAAGACCCATTTGCGACCAAGCTTTAACTTCCTGAGATGTTGCTTCAATATATCCACATAATTTTCCTGCCTCATGATGCCTTTTATTTTGTGAAGTGCACCAGTCCCTCCTGCAGCAAAGCACACCCGCAACATTATGCTGCCACCCCCGTGCTTCACGGTTGGGATGGTGTTCTTCAGCTTGCAAGCATAGCCCTTTTTCCTCCAAACATAACGATGGTCATTATGGCCAAACAGTTCTATTTTTGTTTCATCAGACCAGAGGACAGTTCTCCAAAAAGTACGATCTTTGTCCCCATGTGCAGTTGCAAACCGTAGTCTGGCTTTCTGATGGCAGTTTTGGAGCAGTGGCTTCTTCCTTGCTGAGCAGCCTTTCAGGTTATGTTGATATAGGACTCATTTTACTGTGAATATAGATACTTTGTACTGGTTTCCTCCAGCATCTTCACAAGGTCCTTTGCTGTTGTTCTGGGATTGATTTGCACTTTTCGCACCAATGTACGTTCATCTCTAGGAGATAGAGTGGTATGACGGCTGCGTGGTACCATGGTGTTTATACTTGCGTACTATTGTTTGTACAGATGAACGTGGTACCTTCAGGCGTTTGGAAACTGCTCCCAAGGATGAACCAGACTTGTGGAGGTCTACAATTCTTTTTCTGAGGTCTTGGCTGATTTATTTTGATTTTCCCACGATGTCAAGCAAAGAGGCTCTGAGTTTGAAGGTATGCCTTGAAATACATCTACAGGTACACCTCCAATTGACTCAAATGATGTCAACTAGCCACAACTAGCAACTTCTTAAGCTATGACATAATTTTCTGGATTTTTCCAAGCTGTTTAAAGACACAGTCACTTTAGTGTATGTAAACTTCTGACCCACTAGAATTGTGATACAGTGAATTATAAGTGAAATAAACAATTGTTGGAAAAATTACTTGTGTCATGCACAAATTAGATCTCCTAACCGACTTGCCAAAACTATAGTTTGTTAATAAGACATTTGTGGAGTGGTTGGAAAACTAGTTTTAATGACTAAAACCTAAGTGTATGTAAGCTTCCGATTTCAACGGTATTTTTGCTTCTCTACACTACCAGTCACTTCTAGAATAGATTAAAAAAAATTCTTAGTCACGTTTTAGGCTAGTCTAGCCCCATCCTATATCTCGGATCTTATTTCTCCCTAAGAGCCATGACGCAGCCTGAGATCCTCTGGCAGGGCATTGTTGACTATTCCAAAGTCTTGGTTGAAAACAAAAGGAAATATAAGATGAAAAATTGCCAGAGGAGATCTGGTTTGCAGATTCTGTGCCTCATTTTAAATCCCTGCTAAAGACACACTTTTATAAAGACGCTTTTAATATACAGTATGATTTCAATGTATGATTTGAAATTTGCTATCTTTATTAATTCTCTTTCCTCCTGTCTTTGTTTCTTTGTTAGTAATTCTATTTTGTTTTATGATGTGAAGCACTTTGTTACTTGTATTGAAAAGTGCAATACAAACACAATTATTAATATTACTATTATTATTATTATAGCATAGTATGCCAGCTTTTTAAGGCAAGAGCAATGAAAAGAAAGTCTGTAAATGTAATATTTCACACAGTCTTCTATGAAATGAAAATATTTAACTTTAGGAGTTATTGTAGGATAAATTAAATCCTATTTTTAATGTCTTCTTTCTAGATGGGCAATGGAGAGGAGGGGACTGTGATGGGAGACAAACATCACTGTGGCTTTGAGCTGCATGTTGTCCCCTCTTTGAGGAGTTTTGGTCGTTGACCTATCAGGTACTTGATCAAAGGGCCAGTCAAGAACTTTGAGAGGAGGAGGTTTCGATCACCCCCTTCAATACAACTTCTCACTTTATATGCATTTTAGCACATTGAATCAGATTGGTGACGCATGTCACTGCCACGTTTCCTTGTAAGCCTTATGGTGTTTTATGGATGTAAATCACACTTTCTTCATCGTGCCACTGACTGAACCCCCACGTCTATGGAAGCAACAAAGACATTGGGTGCTGGCACACCCACATGTATGATCACACGAAAGAACGCTCACATTGGTCGAAAAGCACCGCCAGAGAAAATGCAGAGAACAAGCTGGTCTTGCTGCCACGGGCTGGGTGTTTTTTGTAGATCATGCATAAGAAGACCAACTTCTGATTTGCATTCAAATACAACATAATGCTTTTGATGAGACATGAGCAATTAGCCACAGTTCATACCTTGTCTGCCATGTATAAGGCTGCATTTACACAGGCAACCCAATTCTGATACTTTTTTCACAAGTTGGTATTTTGACCAATCAGATCAGCTCTGAAAGATATCTTATGTGAAAAGTCATAACACAAGTAAAATCTTACTAAAATAGCGTGTAGACACTGGAGCTTTTTGTCAAACAAGAGCAAATTGAGAACACCGCTGAGTACGTACCTCCTGTCACACCCTGATCTGTTTCACCTGTCTTGTGCTTGTCTCCACCCCCCACCAGGTGTCTCCAATTTTCCCCATTATCCCCTTTGTATTTATACCTGCGTTTTCTGTCTGTTGCCAGTTCATCTTGTCTCATCAAGTCGACCCAGCGTGGTTTTCCTTCACTCTAGTTTGTGGTCTACTCCTCCCGGTTCTGACCTGTTTTTGCCTGCCCTGACCCTGAGCCTGCCTGCTGTTCTACACCTGCCTGACTCTTATTAGGATTACTGATCTCTGCCTGTCCTGGACCTGCCATTTGCCTACCCCTTGTATATAATACATCTCTGAGACTCGAACCATCTGCCTTCTGTGTCTGCATCTGTATATATTTCCAAAATGTCAAAATTGTTCTTAGTATGTTAATGATGTTAAAATGCTGCAAAACTGAAGAAAAACAAATATTACCAGGATTAATGAGATCTACAATCTGTTTAGCAGGAGATTCTGAAAAAGAGGCTCAATTTGCGTCAAGACCTTGGTCTGAGATCACATTTAGCTCCTTCATAATCACATTTGAAGATGTCTCAATCCATCGCTCTAATGGGGCACAGCCACAGTGACTGATAGAAGAGAACACTGTTACGCTGTGTCTTTCAGGCTCATTTTAGAGTTCAGAATCCTAATATTTGCATCTACAGTTAGGCAGACCTGGTTTAAGTATGGGGGTGTACTGTATATAGTCTATCCAGCTGTCACAGATTCAAAGACATAGATGAAAACCAAAAGACACAGCAGAGCAGGCAATGGGATAAATCCATTTGACTATAGATCTCATCGTAGCAGAACAAGAGAGTACAGAAAAAGTCGCATGGCAATGCAACATGACCTATGGCAGGGCCTGCGTTATTAGCAGGCCCTAGGGTGCCTGGACCGCGCTACCGTAACTCCTTGTCCGTCCAAATTAAATATAGAATTATTGATAATTTATTTGACCGAGAAGCACGCGGACAGAAAGATGCATCAATCTCGGATAAAGCATCAGAGCGTGGTTAACAGCGCCCCTCTGCCTCCGTATGTATAGACCATGTATCTGATGCTGTCTAGACAAACGGAGTATGGCATGTCATACTTTTTCTGTCCAGACAGTATCAGATACATGGGCTACTAAAGTAAGACAGAGAAGTGCTGTTTTTCTCGCTAGTTTTAGCAGAGAGGAAGAGGCAAACTCTCACAAAAATCTGTCCTGAATAACCCTTTGCGTACACTAGCATGCGGTGCCACGCGGTGAATCACCGCTTCCCATTCATTTTCAACGGAAGGAAAGCGGTGAGAAGGGGAATGGGTGGGGGACCGTTGGGCGGTGAAAAAGTTCCGCATTTCCCACATTTATGAAAATCACCAGCGGGGTCCGCTGGGCATTGACCAATCATATCGAGTGGTTCCCATGACGAATTTGACGCTATGCGACCAAACCCTGGAGACTTTCTTCATCGAAGATGGCAGACGAAAATACTAGGATGGAAGCAAATGTAAGTAATTATAACATCATAACAAATCATGTAAAAAAATGTACAGTTGAGAGGAATATGCAGGCTACCTAACATTAGCCAGCTAGTTAACCTGTGACATCAGTATGAAATTGTAATTTGTGTTTAATGTTTTAGGGTCTCCTGAGAAAACCAGCAAACCAGGCTGTCATCTTGTGGAATTAAGGAATCTAGCTTGCTAAAGCATTTACTACAAATTGAATGTACAATTTTGTAAGCATGCCATGCTGATATTTGCCATGCAATGCAGCTGAAGTAACGTAGCTAGATAACCAACTCCGATGTCAACAACTACAGACCAGTATCCCTTCTTTCTTTTCTCTCCAAAACTCTTGAACGTGCCGTCCTTGGCCAGCTCTCCTGC
>NC_036863.1:44191165-44375231 GCF_002910315.2 Salvelinus sp. IW2-2015 | reverse complement strand
CGCCAGGTCAGCGGAGTCAATCACCACCTTCCGGAGACACCTGAAACCCCACCTCTTTAAGGAATACCTAGGATAGGATAAAGTAATCCTTCTAACCCCCCCCCCCTTAAAAGAGTTAGATGCACTATTGTAAAGTGGTTGTTCCACTGGATATCATAAGGTGAATGCACCAATTTGTAAGTCGCTCTGGATAAGAGCGTCTGCTAAATGACTTAAATGTAATGTAAATGTAACTATCTTCTTGCTTATTGTTTTGTATGAGGATAAAAATGCCTGTATGCTTATGGATGTGTAGCTAGCTATGTAACCGATCTGTATATGGACCCTAAAATGTTTGGTATAAATATTAGTTCAGAACCTAGCTATGAATCTCAGCTATCATAGCCGGTTGTATCGACTTCAAAATATTCTGAATGGCATCAATGAAGCCTGTGGATTGAATAGAATATAATATAACTTTATTGTGCCAAGGATTCAAGTGGTATATGCATGTAGTTATTACCAAGCATGAGATCCCCACATTGTAGCCTGTACATTGGATATATTCACAGATCATGTACTCTACCTTGGCAAATAAAGGTGCGGTTCAGGTATGAATGTCTGTGAGACATTCTTTTTCAGTCATATCCAATACCAGGAGAATCAAACTCTAGTCTTTGAATGATGCTCTGTCTGCATGTATGTATTACAATTAGACACTTCAACAGTGTTGACCGATCCTGATCCTCGGACTTCAATGGTTTCACATTGTAACTATGCAATAGACTAATAACATGATTTAACTAGTTAACGGCTGATTTGTAATTCATATATATAGAAACAGAATGTAAAAAACAATACCCTACACTTCCTATGCATCATGTAAATACTCTAAAACAGGTTCATTTCAACCAGAAGAGAATTTGAAACGCGTTATTGAAAGAAGTTATTTATCCAAGTGTTATAAATCCATAATACATGCATTATAAATATTATAATTGTAATATTATATTGTAAATACAAGTTCAGTGTAACGGCAGCCTTCCTCCTCTTCACGAGAAGAGAAGGTGTAACAGGGATCGGACCAACACGCAGCGTAGCCAGTGCTCAACATGTTTAATAAACGAATACGTGAACACTTACAACAATACAAAAATAACAAACGTGGCAAACCGAAACAGTCCTCTCTGGTGAAACGAACACAAAGACAGGAAACAACCACCCACAAACCCCAACACAAAACAAGCTACCTAGATATGATTCCCAATCAGAGACAACACAAAACACATGCCTCTGATTGAGAACCATATTAGGCCAAACATAGAAACAGACAAACTAGACACACAACATAGAATGCCCACCCAGCTCACGTCCTGACCAACACTAAAACAAGTAAAACACACAAGAACTATGGTCAGAACGTGACATTCAGTCTGTACTTCAATGCACAGCATATGATTAATGAATTACAGTACCTCTAAACTGAATATTCTCTCAGTTCATCACAATTACATAATAAATCTAATTTATTTATATAGCCCTTCTTACATCAGCTGATATATCAAAGTGTTGTACAGAAACCCAGCCTAAAACCCCAAACAGCAAGCAATGCAGGTGTAGAAGCACGGTGGCTAGGAAAAACTCCATAGAAAGGCCAAAACCTAGGAAGAAACCTAGAGAGGAACCAGGCTATGAGGGGGGCAGTCCTTTCTGGCTGTGCCGGGTGGAGATTATAAAGAAATGGCCAAGATGTTCAAATGTTCGTAAATGACCAGCATGGTCAAATAATAGTAATCACAGTGAACAGGTCAGGGTTCCATAGCCGCAGCGCAGAACAGTTGAAACTGGAGCAGCAGCAACGGCCAGGTGGACTAGGGACAATAAAGCAGTCATCATGCCAGGTAGTCGAGGCATGGTCCTAGGGCTCAGGTCCTCCGAGAGAGAGAAAGAGAGAATTAGAGAGAGCCATACTTAAATTCACACAGGACACTGATAAGACAGGAGAAATATTCCAGATATAACAGACTGACCCTAGCCCCCCGACACATTAAACTACTGGAGCATAAATACGGAGGCTGAACAGGAGGGTCAGGAGAACACTGTGCCACATCCGATGATACCACAAACAGGCCAAACAGGCAGGATATACCCACACACTTTGGCAAAGCACACCCCCCACAACACTAGAGGGATACCTTCAAGCCACCAACTACCATCCTGAGGACAAGGCTCCAGATATCCAGGTATAGCCACAAAGATCTCCGCCACGGCACAACCCAAGGAGGGCGCACCCAGACGGAAGACCAGTCAGTGACTCAACCCACTCAAGTGATGACCCCTCCTAGGGACGGCATGGAAGAGTACCAGTAAGTCCAGTGACTCGGCCCCTGAATAGGTTTAGAGCAGACAACTCCAGTGAGAGAGAGGGACCGGCTAGGCAGAACAGCAAGGGCGGTTCGTGCTCCAGCTTTCCATTCACCTTCACACTCCTGGGCCAGACTACACTCAATCGCGGCAGGGTAAGCCTAGTGGTTATGGCGTTGACTAGTAACCGAAAGGTTGCAAGTTCAAATCCCCGAGCTGACAAGTACAAATCTGTCGTTCTGCCCCTGAACAGGCAGTTAACCAACTGTTCCTAGGCCGTCATTGAAAATAAGAATTTGTTCTTAACTGACTTGCCTAGTTAAATAAAGGTTAAAAAAATAAAAAAAATAAAAAATCATAGGACCTACTGAAGAGATGAGTCTTCAATAAAGACTTAAAGGTTGAGACCGAGTCTACGTCTGTCACATGGGTAGGCAGACCATGGGTAGGCAGACCATTCCATAAAAATGGAGCTCTATAGGAGAAAGCCCTGCCTCCAGCTGTTTGCTTAGAAATTCTAGGAACAATTAGGAGGCCTGTGTCTTGTGACCGTAGTGTACGTGTAGGTATGTAATGGCAGGACCAAATCGATAAGATATGTAGGAGCAAGCCCATGTAATGCTTTGTAGGTTAGCAGTAAAACCTTGAAATCAGCCCTCGTAGGGTAGGGAGGCTAGCACTGGAGTAATATGAGCAATTTTTTGGGTTCTAGTCAGGATTCTAGCAGCCGTATTTAGCACTAACTGAAGTTTATTTAGTGCTTTATTCGGGTAGCCGGAAAGTAGAGCATTGCAGTAGTCTAACCTAGAAGTGACAAAAGCATGGATACATTTTTCTGCATCAATTTTGGACAGAAAATGTCCAAATGATTTTTGCAATGTTACGCAGATGGAAAAAAGCTGTCTTTGAAACAATCTTGATATGTTCGTCAAAAGAGAGATCAGGGTCCAGAGTAACGCCGAGGTCCTTCACAGTTTTATTTGAGATGACGATTTGGGTTTCCAATCTCTCCAAAAGAATGTGGTGATCGATGGTATCAAAAGCAGCACTACGGTCTATGAGCACGAGGACAGATGCAGAGCCTCGGTCTGAGGTATGCATAAATGGCTGTAAGGGATTCAGGCGCAGGAGAGTAGATATTGGGTGGCAAACGGGGCCTTTTATTTAGGCGAACCAAAAACACGGCACAACACGAAATACAATACGGGTTGACATAACCCAGCGCAACCAGTCTAACGTGCGCATACATGAAACAATAAACAATCCCACACAAAGACATGGGGGGAACAGAGGGTTAAATACACAAGTGATTGAGGGGATTGAAACCAGGTGTGAGGAAAACAAGACAAAACAAATGGAAAATTAAAAGTGGATCGATGATGGCTAGAAGACCGGCGACGCCGAGCGCCGCCCGAACAAGGAGAGGACCCGACTTTGGTGGAAGTCGTGACAATATGTTCGTCAAAAGAGAGATCAGGGTCCAGAGTAACGCCGAGGTCCTTCGCAGTTTTATTTGAGACGACTGTACAACCATCAAGATTAATTGTCAGATTCAACAGAAGATCTCTTTGTTTCTTGCGACCTAGAACAAGCATCTCTGTTTTGTCCGAGTTTAAAAGTAGAACGTTTGCAGCCATCCACTTCCTTATGTCTGAAACACAGGCTTCCAGCGAGGGCAATTTTGGGGCTTCACCATGTTTCATTGAAATGTACAGCTGTGTGTCATCCGCATAGCAGTGAAAGTTAACATTATGTTTTCAAATGATATCCCCAAGAGGTAAAATATATCATGTAAACAATAGTGGTCCTAAAACGGAACCTTGAGGAACACCGAAATGTACAGTTGATTTGTCAGAGGACAAACCATTCACAGAGTCAAACTGATATCTTTCTGACAGATAAGATCTAAACCAGGCCAGAACTTGTCCGTGTAGACCAATTTGGGTTTCCAATCTCTCCAAAAGAATGTGGTGATCGATGCAGCACAAAAGCAGCACTAAGGTCTAGGAGCACGAGGACAGATGCAGAGCCTCGATCTGACGCCATTAACAGGTAATTTACCACCTTCACAAGTGCAGTCTCAGTGCTATGATGGGTCTAAAACCAGACAAGCATTTCGTATACATTGTTTGTCTTCAGGAAGGCAGTGAGTTGCTGCAGAACAGCTTTTTCAAAGAAAATTGAGAGGAATGGGAGATTTGATATAGGCCGATAGTTTTTTATATTTTCTGGGTCAAGGTTTGGCTTTTTCAAGAGAGGCTTTATTACTGCCACTTTAAGTGAGTTTGGTACACATCCGGTGGATAGAGAGCCATTTATTATGTTCAACATAGGAGGGCCAAGCACAGGAAGCAGCTCTTTCAGTAGTTTAGTTGGAATAGGGTCCAGTATGCAGCTTGAAGGTTTAGAGACCATGATTATTTTCATCATTGTGTCAAGAGATATAGTACTAAAACACTTGAGTGTCTCCCTTGATCCTAGGTCCTGGCAGAGTTGTGCAGACTCATGACAACTGAGCTTTGGAGGAATACGCAGATTTAAAGAGGAGTCCATAATTTGCTTTCTAATGATCATGATCTTTTCCTCAAAGAAGTTCATGAATTCATTACTGCTGAAGTGAAAGCCATCCTCTCTTGGGGAATGCTGCTTTTTAGTTAGCTTTGCGACTATCAAAAATCAATTTCGAATTGTTCTTATTTTCCTCAATTAGGTTGGAAAAATAGGATGATCGACCAGCAGCGAGGGCTCTTCGATACTGCACGGTACTGTCTTTCCAAGCTAGTCGGAAGACTTCCAGTTTGGTGTGGCGCCATTTCCGTTCCAATTTTCTGGAAGCTTGCTTCAGAGCTCTGGTATTTTCTGTATACCAGGGAGCTAGTTTCTTATGACAAATGTTTTTAGTTTTATGGCGTGCAACTGCATCTAGGGTATTGCGCAAGGTTAAATTGAGTTCCTCAGTTAGGTGGTTAACTTATTTTTGTCCTCTGACGTCCTTGGGTAGGCAGAGGGAGTCTGGAAGGGCATCAAGGAATCTTTGGGTTGTCTGAGAATTTATAGCACGACTTTTGATGCTCCTTGGTTGGGGTCTGAGCAGATTATTTGTTGCGATTGCAAACGTAATAAAATGGTGGTCCGATAGGAAAAACATTAAGATCCACAACATTTATTCCATGGGACAAAACTAGGTCCAGAGTATGACTGTGGCAGTGAGTAGGTCCGGAGACATGTTGGACAAAACCCACTGAGTCGATGATGGCTCCGAAAGCCTTGGCTCTGTGGACTTTTCCATGTGAATATTAAAGTCACCAAAAATTAGAATAGGAATTTAGGGAACTCAGTGAGGAACGCTGTA
This sequence comes from Salvelinus sp. IW2-2015, assembly GCF_002910315.2. Classification (NCBI taxonomy): domain Eukaryota; kingdom Metazoa; phylum Chordata; class Actinopteri; order Salmoniformes; family Salmonidae; genus Salvelinus; species Salvelinus sp. IW2-2015. The sequence continues at coordinate 44,369,536 of NC_036863.1, read as the reverse complement.
TATGGCCCAGTTGCTATAAAAAGTGATTGAGTAGGCTGCATCGATTTCATGACTAGAAGCTCAAAAGACGAAAACGTCTGTTTTTTTTTTGTAAATTGAAAGCTCTATTTTGAGATGTGAGGTATCACGATCTCTTTCAATAATGGCAGGAATGGAGGAGGTTATTATTCTAGTGAGATTGCTAAGGTGAACGCCGCCATGTTTAGTTTTGCCCAACCTAGGTCGAGGCACAGACACGGTCTCAATGGGGATAGCTGAGCTGACTACACTGACTGTGCTAGTGGCAGACTCCACTAAGCTAGCAGGCTGGCTAACAGCCTGCTGCCTGGCCTGCACCCTATTTCATTGTGGAGCTAAGGGAGTTAGAGCCCTGTCTATGTTCGTAGATAAGATGAGAGCGCCCCTCCAGCTAGGATGGAGTCCGTCACTCCTCAACAGGCCAGGCTTGGTCCTGTTTGTGGGTCAGTCCCAGAAAGACGGACAATTATCTACAAATTCTATATTTTGGGAGGGGCAGAAAACAGTTTTCAACCAGTGATTGAGTTGTGAGACTGCTGTAGAGCTCATCACTCCCTCTAACTGGGAGGAGTCCAGAGACAATTACTCGATGCCGACACATCTTTCCAGCTGATTTACACGCTGAAGCTATGTTGCGCTTGGTGACCTCTGACTGTTTCATCCTAACATCGTTGGTGCCGACGTGGATAACAATATCCCTATACTCTCTACACTCACCAGTTTTAGCTTTAGCCAGCACCATCTTCTGATTAGCCTTAACGTCGGTAGCCCTGCCCCCTGGTAATAGTGTCTCCTATCCAGCCTTGGGCCCCCAGTTGGCCCGCAGGCTTTCTTAAGAGCAGGTGAGGTGGTGATGACGGGACTAGGGGTTGGCATCCTCTCTCTTATCGAAACACAGCTAAAGATGAGACATATGGAGAGAGAGAGAGCATGATTAAGCCTTGTGTTTTTTTTATTCTAGCACTGTCAGTCATCATAATTATCAGGAGGTGAAATGCAAAACTGACCTTGGATTATTAACTCTGGGACTACTACATCTCTATCTGTATTTCAAAGTAAAGCATCTTTTAAATAATACTTCCTGTTGACCCAACCAAGTGACCTCTCATGTCTGATTATGTTGTGCACTCTATGTAGCCAGTTCAGATGCGGGAGGGGTTCACCAACAGAGCTGATATACAGTGCTGAAATATCACATTTACATAAGAATTCAGACCCTTTACTAAATACTTTGTTGAAGCACCTTTGGCAGCGATTACAGCCTCGAGTCTTCTTGAGTTTGACGCTAAAGCTTGGCACACCTGTATTTGGGGAGTTTCTCCCATTCTTCTCTGCAGATCCTCTCAAGCTCTGTCAAATTGGATGGGTAGAGTTGCTGCACAGCTATTTGCAGGTCTCTCTAGAGATGATCAATCAGGTTCAAGTCCGGGCTCTGGCTTCGCCACTCAAGCACATTCAGAGACTTGTCCCGAAGCCAATCCTGCATTGTCTTGGCTGTGTGCTTAGGGTCATTGTCCTGTTGGAAGGTGAACCTTCGCCCCAGTCTGAGGTCCCGAGTGCTCTGGAGCAGGTTTTCATAAAGGATCTCTCTGTACTTTGCTCCATTCATATTTCCCTTGATCCTGTCTAGTCTCCCAGTCCCTGCCGCTGAAAAACATCCCCACAGCATGATGCTGCCACCACCATGCTTCACCGTAGAGATGGTGCCAGGTTTCCAACAGTTGTGACGCTTGGGATTCAGGCCAAAGAGTTTAATTTTGGTTTCATCAGACCAGATAATATTGTTTCTCATGGTCTAAGAGTCTTTAGATGCCTTTTGGCAAACTGTCACATGCCTTTTACTGAGGAGTGGCTTCCATCTGGCCACTCTACCATAAAGGCCTGATTGGCGGAGTGCCACAGAGAAGCTTTTTCAGAGTGACCATCGGGTTCTTGGTCACCTCCCTGAGCAAGGCCCTTCTCCCCCGACTGTTCAGTTTGGCCGAGTTGGTGGTTCCAAACTTCTTCCATTTATGAATGATGGAGGCCACTGTGTTCTTGGGGACCGTCAATGCTGCAGAAATGTTTTGGTACACTTCCCCAGAGATGTGCCTCGACAGAATCCTGTCTCTGTGCTCTGTGAACAATTCCATCAACCTCTTGGCTTGGTTTTTGCTCTGACATGCACTGTCAAATGTGGGACTTTATATAGACAGGTGTGTGTCATGTCCAATCAATTGAATGTATCACAGGTAGACTCCAATCAAATTGTAGAAAGGATGACCAATGGAAACAGGATGTACCTGAGCTCAATTTCGAGTCTCATAGCAAAGGGTCTGAATAGTTATGTAAATAAAGTATTTATGTTTTCTATTTTTAATACATTTGCAAAAATGTTTAAAGTCCTGTTTTCGCTTTGTCATTGTGGGTATTGTGTGTAGATTGCTGAGTTAAAAAAAAAAGTTATCCATTTTAGATTAAGGCTGTAACGTAACAAAATGTTGAAAAAGTCAAGGGGTTTGAATACTTTCCGAAGGCACTGTAAACTATAGGATTGAGGGAAAGGGATGAAGTGAAGGAGAGAGACTGTTATTGAGAAAATAAAGTACTTAAAGAGAGTGTTCAACAGGAGTCTGTGTGTGTGGCCTCACCTGGTGTCCACACTAACTGACTGCAGAGTACTTTATACTGAAAAACATGCACAGACACATGAGGCCAAACAATATAGCGTAGTTATGTAAATAGAAATAACGAAGTATCTTACTATTCTCCATGATTGGTCCTCTTTATTCTTTGAAGGTGGAAGGAGCCACAGTTATACACCTGAGCCTGCTTACTGCACAACACAATCCTTCAATCAGATTTATACACAAGTGTGTAGGTGTGGGTTATAAGTTGTTCAATTGTTCTACATTTTTTCAATATGAGTGACTCTCTTAAAATAACCTGTTTTGTTTTTGTACAGACATCACCCTTACCTAAACAGGACCCTCACCTGAGAAGTATAAATCAAAGGGAGAGAAACTAGGAATTGAATAACTGCATTTGACATTGCTAAGTAAATGGAAGAATACTCTTATTGCAATGTGGATGGCTCTTAAAAGAGCCTTTGGTTGTGCATGGTGTATTCTATGGCACAAGGGGTTGCCAGGGAACAAAGAAGAAGTAGGAGGTAAAGAAGATCTCCTGCACACGGATTGCCTCCCATCCTGCGTTGGTAGTTGGCCCCCATCTGTGCAATATCCTGCAGAGCAGCAGACCTCTCCTTTGGTACACGGTGGAGAGCTGCAGGTCCCCTCCGGGTCCTCGTGTCCATCCTCATGTAGTTATGCAGGGCACAGGTAGCCTTCACACACAACTGAATTGCCCCATGAGATAGTCTCAGATGGCCCTGGTCACACTTGCGACAATGCACCCAACCGTGCAGTTGCAAGATATGTGTAGGAACATGGAAGATAATGTAATTGTTTGACTTTTACATCACCAGGTAATTGTGGATTACTAATGTATGACATGTTTTATAACAAATCATGATAGCATTGGATAGATTGATGCATGTGAACAACTGTTTACCATGTGACAACAGCAGGATCATATCAAGGATATCATCACAAATGAATACATAAATACTAGTTGAAGCTTGATGATGAGTTTATCATTTGAATCAGCTGTGTAGTGCTAAGGCAAAACCAAAAATGTGCACCCCTTTGAGACCCAGGACCAGGACTGAGAACCATTGCTCTTCATTGGGAAATCTCCATCTGCAGACAGGCTTTCACTGCTCTCTGTATCTGAGGACAGAAAACATCACAAGAAACAGGCTTCATTATATTCATATTAGATAGCACTGAATATTATGTTGCTATTATCTCTGTCCTCAGTTTTTCTTTATAGGGACTACACAAAAGTACCTGCCCTATCCAGAACAGCCTGCTCTCTCCCTTCTTTGACAGATGGAGCTGCTATCTTTTCACCCTCTTCCATGGCTGTTTGCTAGCTACCTACAAATGCATTTGGAGTTTGTGTTTTTAATTTACAATGATAAATACATCAAGATAGCTAGCTAATATGAAGTAAGGTATTTAATTGACTTAGCTAGCTATCTATACAGTATGTAAAGTTGGCTAGCTAGCTACGTTAGCAGCTCATTTGAGTTAGCCTGCACTGTAGCTAGCTAGCTAATAATTATTTTATTTTTTTACATTTTCAAAATGTATTTACTTATTTGAATAGGTTCTCCCAGCCATGTGGATTATTGGAGACAGGGCATCAACGTTTTTGGTCACCAGAGCGGTTTAGAGCGTATAACTATTTACCTCTGAATATATTCATTAAACGGGGAATGGATTAAACTATTTACCCATTTAATAAACAGACCGTCATACATACTTGCTATGCTGAATTCTTGATGCACAATCGAACGTGCTGCTATATGCTGCTAGCACACCTACAAGCGAGCCCCTCTGGGCGGCCGGACCAGCATGCAGTAATTTACTGCATAATAATGTACACGAGCCGTAAACCCAATGCGTTTTAATGGGCATAATATGCCGACCTAAGCTTGTCGCCTGCATTCCTGCCATGGGACAATGACTCGCATTGTTCGGGTGGAGACATGAGCATCTCCTCATTATATAAAGATCTCTGTTTTCAGCCACTTGCAAATTAAACGAGCGCACAGTGTACGGTTTGGATGCTGGCTTCCCCTAAAGTAAATTGATGTTTGGCCCAAATTTTTCAATTACTCCTTTCTAAATAAAATTATTCAAAATACTTTACCAGAAAGCTGTACTTAGCCACAGAGAATCATTAGCTTATTTAAAAAAAATAGCTGTGGATTGTTTCAAAAAGTGCCTAGGCCTATGCCTATTTGGAAAGCTAGCAATTTGGGCAACGCGCATGGCTGTAGGCCTAACTAATTATTGAGTTAAGGCTGTCAGTGAAAAGCATCTCAAATGTGTGAAGATAATGTGTCTTGAGTATAATTTCAAATGTTGAGACAAGAAGAAGGAGGGGTGTGTGGCAAAGATAAGGGCATCTCTCTCCCGAAACCATGCACTCAGCTCTCCAGAATGTGCTCTGCTGTCTCCTGCCAATTCTTGCACATTCATTGTTTCATTGTGAGAATTGTTTTCCCTTTGATTCTGTATTTTTTTATAAATTCCCCATTACATATGTAACCAGTAGGCCTAGTAAATGTACCATTAATCCCTGTCATTTGGTTATATACATTTCTCTTAATGCATGTATTACTCATTTACTGTTCTCATTCTTTGAGTTCCCAACCTGCTACACTTGTGAGAAATACATTTTGGTTTATTTCATAACCAGTGTTCCCTGAAAGGAATATCGGCACTGAACAAATGTCAGTGTCACGCCCTGACCATAGTTTGCTTTGTATATTTCTATGTTTTGTTTGGTCAGGGTGTGATCTGAGTGGGCATTCTATGTTGTATGTCTAGTTTGTCTGTTTCTGTGTTTGGCCTGATATGGTTCTCAATCAGAGGCAGGTGTTAGTCATTGTCTCTGATTGGGAACCATATTTGGGTACGGAATGTAGGCCTACACTGAACACCACACATTGACTGCTATTGTAGGCTGAATGATAGAACAGCTATTTCCATGTTAAAATGTTATGGGATCCATTTTCTCCATTGTTTTTGATGGTAGGCCACTCTGATAGGCCTACATTATGATTAAATAGCCACAGTAGCCTACTTGGCCACTGTTATAACTGTAACTTAAAGCGGTTACAGCCTCAGTATTCACAATTAACATGCGCCAGAAGTTGAACAGAATCTTCACAATGTAAAAGTTTGCACTCAGCAGACCTGACTGTCACGTTCGTCGTAATGTGGAAGAGAGGAGGACCAAGGCGCAGCGTGAAGTGAATACATTCTTCTATTTATTTAAGAAGAAACACTAACCAAACTAATACAAAACAACAAAACGAACGTTACGCTATAAATAACAGTGCAGACACAAGCAACTAACACATAGACAATCACCCACAACCCACAGCCTACAATAGCAGTCAATGTGTGGTGTTCAGTGTAGGCCTACATTCCGTGAGACTTGACATTAACCTGTTTATCCAATTGTCCTTCAGACAAGGTGACTGAAAATGTGTTGTTTGATGTTAGAAACCTTTTTACAAAATAAAGTTAATTATTATTCCCATACCATTATTACAGAGAATCAGAGGAATTATGCTACCCTCCGCTTATTGGCTACTTCGCTTATTCAAGCCTGTTTCAATATACAACACTGCCTCTTTAAGACAGAAAAAAAGCTCTTTACCTGACTCGCTTTTCAAAGATGGTAAGAAATGCACACATTTTGTGCTCTTGTAGGAAGCAACCACTCCCCCATTGCTGACTAGAAATTATCTATAACTGGGGGCCTCCCAAGTGGCGCAGTGATCTAAGGCACAGCATCGCAGTGTCAGCTGTGCCACTAGAGATTTTGGGTTCGAGTCCAGGCTCTGTCGCAGCCGGCCTCGACCGGGAGACCCATGGGGCGGCGCACAATTGGCCCATAGCGACTCCTGTGGCGGTCCGGGCGCAGTGCATGCTGACACGGTCGCCAGGTGTACGGTGTTTCCTCTGACACATTGGTGCGGCTGGCTTCCGGGATAAGTGGGCATTGTGTCAAGAAGGCTTGGTTGGGTTGTGTTTCGGACGCGTGGCTCTCGACCTTCGCCTCTCCCGAATCCGTACGGGAGTTGCAGCGATGAGACAAGATTGTAACTAAGAAATTAGCTATAACTGGGCTAATAACTCATTTATTAGAAAAGAATGTGAACACGTGCACACGTGGCTACTTGCAGCTCTCACCTTGTTCTCAAACAAGCGCATCTACTCCCAACCACTCATGATGTAAACACAGTCCATTTCAAAGGAATGGCACAGATCCATAAATGGCAACAGTCTATTTGCATATAGGGATACTGCAGCTCTGATTGGTTATGCCGCACTGGTCTCTAGAATACAGGCTGAGCCTGTCAATGAGCCTGTCAATGCAATAGAAGCTTGCAAGAAAATCTCTTTCATAGTTTGTTTTGCGTACTAAATCTTGCATAGTTCGTTTTGTTTTGGTATGTTGCATTGAAAGTGGCTAACACTGGCAATTCCCACAGTAGAGGGAAACGTTGATAGTGTTAACTAGAAAGTTAAATCTCGTGCTTCTCTGTGGCAGTCCAGGGGAGATGAGCGCCCGGGCACCCTCGCAGCTTAGAGGGAACATTGTTCATAACCACCATTTAGGCGTTTTGTAAATGTTATCATTGTCTTTTGTTTGGAGTGCTCCACGTGAGCAATGAGCATGTGTGTGGTTTCTCTGTCCTGATAATGTTGAGGGAGCCCGTGCCCCTGAGCACACCAACCTGCTGAGTTGATACAATGTTGCACTTCACTAGAGATAGCTCAAATCAAGACAGATAGAAAGGGAGACAGACAGGCAGAGTAGAGAGATTCTTGCGATTGAAAAAACTAGAATTTTCATCAAGATATTTTAGACTGTTTTTATTTGTCGGCTTTAGGTCTATGTATTTAACTTAGTTGATGATATAAATTTTAGGCATACCGCTGCATTGGCCTATATGCTATCTCTGAGTTCCATGCTGTTACGCTCGTCGTTTGAATTCGGAGACCAAGGTGCAGCGTGGTAGGCGAACATCTTACTTTTATTTAAATGAACACCGAAAAACAACAAAATACAAAACGAACGTAAAGTTCTGCAGGCTACACAGCAACTATACAAAATCAAGATCCCACAAACAAAGGTGGGGAAAAGGCTGCCTAAGTATGATCCACAATCAGAGACAACGATAGACAGCTGCCTCTGATTGGGAACCATACCAGGCCAAACAAAGAAATAGGAAAACTAGATTGCCCACCCTAGTCACACCCTGACCTAACCAAAATAGAGAATTAAAAGGATCTCTAAGGTCAGGGCGTGACACATGCACTAATTTCTTTAGCCGCCAATAGTGTATCAATATGTCCATATGGAAAAGGCTGGTGGTCTTGCATTAGTGGAATTTTAACTTTTATAATTTTAACCACGTGACAATACTTTTTAGAAACGAAAAGGTTATTATTGAAATTAAACTTCCACAAACATGTGCATAGAAAAATAATCATAAATGGTACGCAGATAGGTAGAAATGGTAGAATCAATTGTAAGCTTCCCCAAACATGAAACTCCTGAGCTGCCTATGGTCTTTATTATAACACCCATTAACAACATTTGTGACAAAAATGTGTGAAATAAACGGGCCGCCTATATAAATCAAATGCCCATCCAATTGATTCATTTTTGACGCCGGCCCTTACCTACAGGTGTCTCATGTGGCTCAGTTGGTAGAGCATGATGCTTACAATGCCAAGGGTTAATTTGATTCCCACTGTGGCTTTATGCACGCATGCCTATAAATCGCTTTGGATAAAAGTGTCTGCTAAATGGTATATTATTATTGTTATTTCAACATGACAAGAATCAGAGCACGGTGTCTGCCTGTAGATCATATCACAGAAAGCGCTATGCTTTTACTCTTAGAGGGAGAAGATGAAGTCATGAAGTGTTGTCATTGGTTTCGTGGTAATTCATTAACAACAGTAACAGTTGGAGAATGACAGGGCCTGTGTTTGAGTTATGCTGTTCTATGTCAGTATGTACTGTGTCTCTATTTTTCCCCTCTGGGCTGTTTCCTAATTTTCAACTCCAGTGGTGTTGATATTCAGAAGATATTGCAGCCAGATCATGTCAGTTAATTGTGCCAGAGTGCCACTTGATAATCTGATCACCTTCGAAAGCAGATAAACAAAAAAGTGGGCGAAAGTAAGAGGAAAATGTACAGGTATGAATGTAGTATGTCGTAAACCTATTTACAGTATCTTTCTCCAATCCTGTTGTGCTGTAGTATCAGTTCGATTTACAGGACCAGTCAAAAGTTTGGAACACCTAATCAATCCAGGGTTTTTCTTCATTTTTACTATTTTCTACATTGTAGAATAATAGTGAAGACATCAAAACTATAAAATAACACATATGGAATCATGTATTAACCAAAACAGTGTTAAACAAATCAAAATATATTTTAAATTTTAGAGTCTTCAAAGTAGCCACCGTTTGCCTTGATGACAACTTTGCACAGTCTTGGCATTCTCTCAACCAGTTTCATGAGGTAGTCACCTGGAATTAATTTCAATTAACAGGTGTGCCTTGATAAAAATGTATTAGTGGAATTTCTTTCCTTCTTAATAAGTTTGAGCCAATCAGTTGTGTTGTGACAAGGTAGTGGTGGTATACAGAAGATAGCTCTATTTGGTAAAAGACCAAGTCCATATTATGGCAAGAACAGCTCTTATAAGCAAAAACGACAGTCCATCATTACTTTAAGACATGAATGTCAGTCATTCCAGAAAATATTTAGAACTTTTAAAGTTTCTTCAAGTGCAATCGCAAAAACCATCAAGCGCTATGATGAAACTGGCTCTCATGAGGACCGCCACAGGAAAGGAAGACCCTGCTGCAGAACATAAGTTCATTAGAGTTAATTGCACCTCAGATTGTAGCCCAAATAAATGCTTCACAGTGTTCAAGTAACAGACAAATTTCAACATCAACTGTTCAGAGGAGACTGCTTGAATCAGGCCTTCATTGTCACACCCTGGCCTTAGTTATCTTTGTTTTCTTTATTATTTTAGTTAGGTCAGGGTGTGACATGGGGGATGTTTGTGTGTTTTTTGTCTAGTCTAGGGTGTGTGTATTGTCTAGGGGGTTTTGTAGAGTTCATGGAGTTGTGTTCAGTGTAGGTGTTTATGTAAGTCTATGGTTGCCTGGATTGGTTCTCAATTAGAGACAGCTGTCTATCGTTGTCTCTGATTGAGAGCCATATTTAGGCAGCCATAGGCATTAGGTAGGTTGTGGGTAATTGTCTATGTCTTGACGTTAGTTGCTTGTGTCTGCACTTTCGTTTGATAGCTTCACGGTCGTTTGTTGTTTTGTCTAGTTTGTATTAGTGTTCGTGTTCGTTTCTTCTTCTATCAAAAGGAAGATGTATTTATATCACGCTGCGCCTTGGTCCTCTCTTTCACCTAACGACGATCGTGACATTCATGGTCGAATTGCTGCAAAGAAACCAATACTAAAGGACACCAATAAGAAGAAGACATTTGCTTGGGCCAAGAAACACGTGCAATGAATATTACACTGGGGGAAATCAGTCCTTTGGTCTGATGATTTGAAATTTGAGATTTTTGGTTCCAACCGCTGTGTCTTTGTGAGAGTAGGTGAACGGATGATCTCCGCATGTGTGGTTCCCACCGTGAAGCATGGAGGACGTCTGACACTGTCAGGGATTTATTTAGAATTCAAGGCACACTTAACCAGCATGGCTACCACAGCATTCCGCAGCAATACACCATCCCATTTGGTTTGTGCTTAGTGATACTATCATTTGTTTTTCAATAGGATAATAACCCAACACACCTCCAGGCTGTGTAAGGGCTATTTGACCAAGAAGGAGAGTGATGGAGTGCTGCATCAGATGACCTGGCCTCCACAATCCCCCGACCTCAACCCAATTGAGATGGTTTGAGATGAGTTGGACCGCAGAGTGAAGGAAAAGCAACCAACAAGTGCTCAGCATATGTGGAAACTCCAAGACTGTTGGAAAAGCATTCCAGGTGAAGCTGGTTGAGAGAATGCCAAGAGTGTGAAGAATCTAAAATCTAAAATATATTTTGATTTGTTTAACACTTTTTTGTTTACTACCTGATTCCATGTGTTATTTCATTGTTGTGATGTCTTCACTATTATTCTAGAATGTAGAAAATAGTCAAAATCAAGAAAAACCCTTGAATGAGTAGGTTTGTTCAAACTTTTGACTGGTACTGTGTATGTTTGGTTCAATAGAAAACATAAAAATAGGTTAATAGTTAATGCATATTTATAACAGGTGTTGTAAATCAGTTATCATATTTCATCCTTGTTAAAAGCTTAACTAGAACTGATTTGCTCTCATTAATTAATTCTAAGCTGTGTATATCACATCTATGCACTTTGTTGTTGTGTGTGTGCTATATTTGGCATGTGATTTGTGGCTAGAAAGGGTAAATCTATTTGGATGGTTTTTTTGCTCACACAATGACCCCTCGGAGACAGAGCTGACTGTAGAGAGAGAGAAATTATCTGATAAGTGAGATTTGATAGGGAGAATCATTGGACCCAATGTGATTAGGCGGGTCAGTAATTAAATAAAGAGGATTGTGTAAGGATTTGCCGGTGCGTCATGGACTTGGCGCCATGTCCTGGTAAGACCTAGCAAGAACCCATCAGCATATCTTGCGAGTACAAGCATAGAGAGTAGCCTGATGAGCCTTAGAGTAAAGACTGATTACTAATGTACCTAGAAATGATAACTTCCTCTCTATAAGAAGTAGAATATTATTAATATGTACAGGACAGGATACAGAACCAGGCATTCTATACATACCTAGCCATCACTGTGAAGATCTCATCCTAAACAAAGTCATAACATAATAATAATATATGTAAATAAGCAGACGCTTGTCATGCGTGCATAATTGTTTTCATATGAGTGGCGCCGTGAATCGAACCCACAATCCTGACATTGCAAGCACGATGCTCTACCAACTATCTTGAGGTATCAAAAGGAAGATGTCCACAGACAGGCCTTAATAACTCTTGATGTTGAATTGGAATTGAATTAGGCATGGAATTATTATTTTCAAATGGTGAGTTAAATACACAGTTCAAGGAGAACATTTGACGTTCACTTAACTTACTGATGTGTTTTGTTCAAGCCACTACAAATGCTCCCTTGTCTTCCGATCAGGGCATAGCGTTGTTTACGTTAGTGTTTCAAGGCACACCCTGAAATATCCAAAGACGTACCATGAAATGTCCTAACACACAAGCTTTGTAGTCAAATCCGTTTTCCGATTCCAAACCCAGCAGTGGTGTGCGTTTCCAAAGAGCTCTATTTTCATGTCATCTGACTATAGCACCACCTGGAGTTTGATCAACTTGGATTGGAACCGGTGCTATGGTCAGATGACATGAAAATAGAGCTCTTTGGTAACGCACACCACTGGTGGGTTTGGCGTTGAAAAACAGAAGCGTACAGTAGGCAGAAAAGTACCTCATACCTTTGGTCAAATATGGTGGTGGATCTTTGATGTGATGGGGCTATTTTGCTTCCACTGTTCCTGGACCCCTTGTTAATTCAACAATGTGAACTTCACCAAGTACCAGGACATTATAGCCAAAAAACCTGGTTGCCTCTGCCAGGAGGCTGAAACTTGGCCACAAGTGGATCTTCCAGCAAGACAATAACCCCAAGCACTAATCAAAATCCACAAAGAAATGGTTAATTGACCACAACATCAACGTTTTGCAATAGTCATCTCAGTCTCCCGACTTGAACCCCAATGAAAACCTGTGGTTTGAACTGAAGAGGGCAGTCCACAAGAGCAGACAAAGGATATCAAGGATCTGGAAAGATTATATATGGAAGAATGGTCTAAGATCCATCCCAAAGTGTTCTCCAGTCTCATTTAAAAAAAGAAATGTCATTCTCAGTGTCATTATCCTCGCAAGGGTGGGGGGGGGGGTACTAGAGTATTGAAACATGGGGTGCCAATAATATTGATCACTATCTTTCTGAGATTTAAAAAAGTACTTGTTAAACAAAATATCTTTGTCTTTGTATTAGTATAAAATAATATAATTTCCAGATTTTTTGGGGAGCATACAACATAGCTCCGTTTTTGTATTATTCATTTTATACAGTCTTTTTTGCTCTTCTTTATCAAGGGTGCCAATAACTATTGACCTGACTGTATATGAAAAGACACAATCACATTCTGAGCTTTAAAGAAAATAATTATGCCTTGGCTACATCCCATATGGCACACATGTATTTCCTACATAGTGCACTACTTTTGACCAGAGCCCTATGGGGTTCTGGTCACTACATAGGGAATAGGGTAACATTTGGAACACACACCTGCAGTACAGTCCAGTCCGCTAGTCTGCCAAAATGGTAGCTAATTGAGACCTATGAGAGCTCTTTTGTTGCATAAAATAGCAGTGATTACTCCCTTTCTTCTCCTCCCTGCTCTCAACAATGGCCTCTACGTTCCCCCTCCATTTCTCATCCTGGAGCCTTTAATAGCCAGCACCAATTACCAGACACTCCATCAGCTCTCCTGTCACATGTTCAGGAGGGGTCTGATAAGATCTTGTGACACAGTCCTGAACATATGTTACAAATCATGTTAACCCTTCTTCCAAGCATGAATAATAAGGCCATTCTAAGAATCTCACACATCATAAACTATACTGAACAAAAATATAAATGCAACATGCAACAATTTCAATGGTTTTATTGAGTTACAGTTCATAGATGAAAATCAGTCAATTAAAATAAATCCATTAGGCCCTAATCTATGGATTTCACAGAATGAGTTTTTCCCCACAAAAGGGATTTATTAAAGACAGAAATACTCAGCACCCCCCCTAAGACGATCCCACAGGCTGAGAGGCCGGATGAAGTGGTCTTGGGCTGACGTGGTTACACGTGGTCTGCGGTTGTGAGGCCGGTTGGATGTACTGCCAAATTTGTACTGCCAAATTCTCTAAAACGAAAATAAAAAAAACATTTTCCATGAACTAACTTAAAATACATTAACATTGTTTTTTTCAAGTAACAGATAAGGGACTTTTGTTCCCCCTCTCGGAAACAATCAGAAATTATTAAATTACAGCCAGAGCGAGACAGGGCTACGCAGAAAGATTCATGGTAGAGAAATTAACATTTAATTATCTGGCAACGGCTCTGTTGGACATTCCTGCAGTCATCAACATGCCAATTGCACGCTCCCTCAAAACTTGAGACGTCTGTGGCATTGTATTGTGTGACAAAACTGCACATTTTAGAGAGGCCTTTTATTGTCTCCAGCACAACATGCACTTGTGTAATGATATGGCTGTTTAATTAGTTTCTTGATATGCCACACCTGTCAGGTGGATGGATTATCTTGGCAAAGGAGAAATGCTCACTAACAGGGATGTAAGCAAATTTGTGCCCCAAAAATTGAGAGAAAGGAGCTTTTTTTTGCATTTGTCAAATTTCTGGGATCTTTTATTTCAGCTCATGAAAAATGGGAACAACACTTTACATGTTGCGATTATAGTTTGTTCATTATACTTTACACTTTATCCATGGATCAGTGATCTCTTCTAATCATACTGTGCATGGTATGCAGGGACCTGCCGAACCAGCCTGCCGAACCAGTCTCTCCCCTTCCCTGCCAACCGCAAGCACCCTCATGGGATATATGGGTGTGTGAGGCTGTCAGCTCCCTGTCCCATGGCCTTAGCAGTAGCAGCACCAAGCCTGTCTGGGCTTGTCTGGATGAGGATGGATCCCCTTAGCAGTGATGAAAGACCTTCCTCTGGGCTTTTCAACCCACACTTGAACAGCATCTTTAAACACCTTTACTGAAGACTCACAGCTGGTGCCAGAGCCCCAACTCCCCAGTCTGGGTGTGCATCCCAAATGGCACACTATTCCCTTTGTAGTGCACTTCTGTGGACCAGGGCCCATATGGTCCTGGTCAAAAGTAGAGCACTATATAGGGAATAGGGTGCCATTTGGGACTCAACTTGTGTGTGCCTTGCATAGTTACTGTACTGTGTCTATGTCGGTACTGTAGCCAACTTCCCCAGTGCCATACTAACTGACTGACTGACCCTCCCCCCAATTATAATTGTTATCAATATTATCATTATGTTGTTATTCTTATTGACTTACCTTTTAAGAACCCCACAGGTGCTCTGACACTCCCAGCCCACTTTGCTAGATAGCATGGGAGTCGCCACTGATGCTCACAGCTTGACGATGGATAATTTAACCAAGGTCTTTGTCTGCTCTGCTCTGCTCTCCTTCCTCTAGCTTTTCTTTACATCAGCAGACTACTAATACATGCTCCGTTACAGTTTCTCTCAATTGTGTAAAAACATTTTTTTGAAACAGTGTTGTCGATTTTCAAAACAGAATCCACAAGATGGTACTTGCCTACAGAGCAACAAGAAAAACTGCTCTTCCCTACCTTCAGGATATGCTCAGACCCTACACCCCAACCTGAGTACTGTGTTCTGCCACTTCTGGTCCCTTGGCCCTCCCACCCCTATGAGAGGGCAGCTCCCACTAAGCCCAGTCAAAGCTCTTGTCTCTCCTGGAACCCCAATGGTTGAACCAGCTTCCCCCTGAAGCTAGGACAGCAGAGTCCCTGCCCATCTTCCAAAAACATCTGAAACCCTACCTCTTCAACGAGTGTCTTAAATAATCCCACAGCAACCCCCCCCCCCCCCATCCTCACCTCCCCCAAAGTAAATGTATTAAGTTAACACTTGACTTTTTCAGCATCTACTAGCACTGACTTTGCTGATAGCTACTTCACTGAGGAAGAATATACTTACTATAGCTGAGATATATGCTTGTCCCTCCTAGCTCTCTTAGGATGAATGCACTTACTGTAAGTCGCTCTGGATAAGAGCATCTGCTACGACTAAAATGTACATGTAAACATTTAAGACAGAACTCGGTGGCCTTTTGCAAAACAGTACATGTGTTTTCAAAATGAATTTGCTTTCACGAAACAAATACATTCATCAAAACTATACTGTCAAAATAGCAAATGCATTAATCAAAAGAACACGACTGCCTGCAAAAAGATTAACGCAGCCATATCTCTTGAGTACAAGTAGATCAATACATGTTCTTTGCAGTCACTAAATCATGATTATCAAAATGTAAATACTACTATCCAAAGGTGCAGAATTATTGACAATTACTCTCCTTTTATGCATATTTCAGCAAACAATTTCATACACATCAAATCAAATATTATTCCTGATAAAAAATACAATAATTTTTTATTACATTTTGTGTCGGATTCATACAATGGTATCATCACAATTTAATTCCATGTATTCAATACAAAGGCTGGTTTGCTCATAGTTTGGTAGACTTTCCATTGGTACAAAAAAACACAATCGAAATAAGGTGAATACAATGAAGGTGCACAACTGATATGAATGTATAGGCCTCAAACTACACCAAAGCAAAGCTCTATAATGGAAGGTCACAATGTCAAAGATGATGACTTAGAAGCAACCCAACTCATGATAACAATTAGACAGTCCCCATTGCCTGGAATGGATTTCCGGAAACAGAGAACACAATTTCTCTTCTGATGAAAACAATGTGTTAATATTCTGTGAACACAACACTTAACAGTGAATTTTGTTTACACTGATGCCATTTGTATTTAACGTTTTGTAAAAGATATGTAAGTCAGGTACTAAGGCAAGAAAATGATCAGAAGTTCTCTAAATGTATTTGAGCATTTGATCATTGCTGTCACGACTTCCGCCGAAGTCGGTCCCTCTCCTTGTTTGGGCGGTGTTCGGCGGTCGACATCACCGACCTTCTAGCCATCACTGATCCATTTTTCATTTTCCATTGGTTTTGTCTTGTCTTCCTTCACACCTGGTTCCAATCCCATCAATTACATGTTGTGTATTTAACCCTCTGTTTCCCCTCATGTCCTTGTCGGAGATTGTTTTATTGTATGTGATTGTGCTAGTATGTGTTGGTGTGCGACGGGTTTTGTACCCACTTTGTTATTTTTGTATATTTTGTTTTTTGGAGTTTGGTCAGCACTTATTAAACGACTCCGTTTATACCAAGTTCGTTCTCCTGCGCATGACTTCCCTGCTACCAACACGCACCCAATACAGAATCTCAGACCACAACTATGGAGTCAGCAGGAGAAGGTACCCCGGCCATTGAGGTGGAGGAGCGTGTCCAGGAGCATGCAGCTATGCTTCACCATCTTGGCGTCGCCATGGATCGCGTTGTCCAGACAACGGACCGCTGGAAGARMYCSCTRKCTCTYCCAGCGCCTCCACCCGCACAACTGGGGTCTCTCTTGAGCGCCCATTTCCCGCCTGAACCCAGTGGGATCCGTCTCTCCTTGCCCCAGGAGTACGACGGGAGGGCTGCGAACTGCCAGGGGTTCTTGTTACAATTAAACCTTTATCTGGTCACCGTCCATTCGCATCCATCGGACCGTGAGAGGGTGTCTACCCTCGTCTCATGCCTCACCGGGGATCCCTGGAGTGGGCCAACGCCGTGTGGAGAGAGGGAGATGCGGCGTTGGACCAGTTTGAGGAGTTCACCCGCCGTTTCCGGGCAGTCTTCGACCATCCGCCCAAGGGTGAGCGCCTCTACCATCTGAGGCAGGAGACGAGGAGCGCCCAGGAGTTCGCCCTGGAGTTTAGGACCCTGGCTGCCAGCGCGGGATGGAACAACAGGGCCCTGATCGACCATTATCATTGCAGTCTGCGCGAGGACGTCCGTCGGGAGCTGGCCTGCAGAGACACCACCCTCACATTTGACCAGCTGGTGGACCTGTCCATCCGGCTGGACAACCTGCTGGCTACTCGCGGATGTTCAAATCGGGGTCTGGTGGTTCCATCCTCCTGGGAGGGGCAGTGCGCAGGGAGACCGTAGGGGGTCCCCGCTCGTGCACCATCTGTGGCCGCAGAGGTCACACTGCCGGTCGGTGCCAGGTTGGTTCCTCTGGGAATCGAGGCAGCAGGCAGGGCGCTCTGGCGTCACCCCACCCCATTCTCACCCAGAACCCTCAGTTGTACATATGTTTCTGTCTGTTACGTTCCCTGAATTTTCCCCTCATTCCCAACATAAGGAGCTCGTTGATTCAGGCGCGGCTGGGAATTTTATTGATAGTGCTTTAGCCTATAGTTTAGGGATCCCTATTGTTCCCGTGGATGTGCCCTTCCCCATTCACGCATTAGATAGTCGACCATTAGGGTCAGGGTTAATTAGGGAGGTCACCGTGCCGTTGGTCATGGTGACGCAGGGGGGGGTCATACGGAGAGAATTAGTCTCTTCCTTATTGACTATCCTGCATTTCCCGTGGTGCTGGGCCTACCCTGGTTAGCTTGTCATAACCTCACTGTTTCTTGGCCACAGAAGGCTCTCACGGGGTGGTCGCGAGAGTGCTCAGGGAGGTGTTTAGGGGTTTCCGTTGGTGCTACTACGGTGGAAAGTCCAGACCAGGTCTCCACTGTGCGCACTGTCCCTGAATATGCCGATTTGGCTCTCGCCTTCTCCAAAAAGAAGGCGACTCAATTATCACCTCAATTATCACCTGTGCGATAAATCTCCTGGTAGACGCTGCAATTCCCAGGAGTCATGTGTATCCCCTCTCACAGGCCGAGACGGAGGCTATGGAAACATATGTCTCCGAATCCCTGCATCAGGGGTACATTCGGTCCTCCACTTCACCCGCCTCCTCGAGTTTCTTTTTTGTAAAGAAGAAGGAGGGAGGTCTACGCCCGTGTATTGACTATCGGGGTCTGAATCAGATCACTGTGAGGTATAGCTACCCGCTACCTCTCATAGCCACAGCAATAGAGTCAATGCACGGGGCGCGCTTCTTCACTAAACTAGATCTCAGGAGCGCTTACAACCTGGTGCGTATCCGAGAGGGAGACGAGTGGAAGACGGCTTTCAGTACCACCTCTGGGCACTATGAGTACCTCGTCATGCCATACGGGTTGATGAATGCGCCATCAGTCTTCCAAGCCTTTGTAGATGAGATTTTCAGGGACCTGCACGGGCAGGGTGTAGTGGTGTATATTGATGACATTTTGATATACTCCGCTACACGCGCTGAGCATGTGTCCCTGGTGCACAGAGTGCTTGGTCGCCTGTTGGAGCATGACCTGTACGTCAAGGCTGAGAAATGCCTGTTCTTCCAACAGTCCGTCTCCTTTCTAGGGTATCGCATGTCCACTTCAGGGGTGGAGATGGAGAGTGACCGCATTGCAGCCGTGCGTAATTGGACGACTCCCACCACGGTAAAGGAGGTGCAGCGATTCTTAGGGTTTGCCAACTACTACCGGAGGTTTATCCTGAGTTTTGGTCAGGTGGCTGCTCCCATTACCTCACTGCTGAAGGGGGGCCCGGTATGCTTGCAGTGGTAGGCTGAGGCGGAAAGTGATTTTAGTCACCTGAGCGCTCTGTTTACCTCGGCTCCCGTGTTGACCCATCCGGATCCCTCTTTGGCGCACCTGTCGGTGGATTTCCTGACTGATCTTCCTCCTTCACAGGGTAACACCATGATCCTGGTCGTTGTGGATCGTTTTTCTAAGTCCTGTCGTCTCCTCCCGTTGCCCGGTCTCCCTACGGCCCTATAGACTGCGGAGGCTCTATTTACACACGTCTTCCGGAACTACGGGGTGCCTGAGGATATAGTATCTGATCGGGGTCCCCAGTTCATGTCGAGGGTCTGGAAGGCGTTCATGGAACGTCTGGGGGTCTCGGTCAGCCTTACCTCAGGTTTTCACCCCGAGAGTAACGGGCAGGTGGAAAGAGTTAATCAGGATGTGGGTAGGTTTCTGAGGTCTTATTGCCAGGACCGGCCGGGGGAGTGGGCAGCGTTCGTGCCCTGGGCAGAGATGGCCCAGAACTCGCTCCGCCACTCCTCCACTAACCTTTCTCCCTTCCAGTGTGTATTGTGGTATCTGCCGGTTCTGGCTCCTTGGCATCCGAGTCAGACCGAGACTCCTGCGGTGGTCGAGTGGTTCCGGCGCGTGGAGGAAACATGGGAGGCCGCCCATGTCCAACTTCAGCGCGCCGTACTGCGCCAGAAAGTGGGCGCAGACCGTCACCGCAGTGTGGCCCCGGTGTTCGTACTGGGGGACCGGGTCTGGCTCTCGACCCAAAACCTGCCACTCCGCCTGCCCTGTCGGAAGCTGGGTCCGCGGTTTGTGGGGCGATTTAAAGTCCTGAGGAGAGTGAACGAGGTATGTTACAGGTTACAGCTTCCCCCCGATTACCGCATTAACCCCTCGTTCCATGTGTCTCTCCTCAGGCCGGTGGTGGCAGGCCCGCTCCAGGAGTCTGAGGTACGGGAGGTTCCTCCACCCCCTCTGGACATCGAGGAGACCCCGGCGTACTCCGTTCGTTCCATACTGGATTCGAGACGTCGGGCGAGGGGCCTTCAGTACCTCATGGAATGGGAGGGGTATGTTCCGGAGGAGAGATGCTGGGTTCCGGTGGAGGATGTGTTGGATCCTTCTATGCTGCGAGATTTCCACCGTCTCCATCCGGATCGCCCTGCGCCTCGCACCCATTACAATTGTTGTTCTACTATAGATACATTTAAAGTTATTGTACGCAATTGAGAAAAACTGTAATTTATGCTCATTCAGGGCTTTAAGCAACATAAAATATTATCCATAGTATACATGACAATATTTATATCCGTAAAGTATCGGAAATATTATGTTTCTTATACAAAACAATACTGTAGATCTTATGTGGTCACTACATGGGTCATTTTTCTGAGTTTGCACACTATTCAATGTCCTAAAGGAATAACCCACTCAAGCTATCCTTTGGTATTTGTTTCATTAGTACACTGTTGATACTTTACATGTTGAGTTTATATTTATGTTCAGTATACATTTTTACATTTTTACTTCTGTTGTTGAGGCCACATCCTCAGGGCTCTGGTGTTCTCTACCAGATGAAGCCCTGGGCGATGGTCGTCACTAGCTGGCACATCAAATTCATAAACCCCGCCTATTTCTACAATTATCTTCTTAAAATCGGATTTTAAACCTAACCATAACCCTAACCTTAACCACACTTCTAACCTTATGCCTAACCATAACCTTAACTTAAGACCAAAATGCCAAATAAATATTTCATAAATGTTTATGATATACCCAATTTTGACTGTTTATGTCGACCATTTCCATGGTTACACCCCATGATGATCAAGAGTATGACATTTATGTCCCTTTGATTAATTCTTCATGAGCCAATCGGAGACTGGAGTGACAAAATTGAAAGACACTATATATCATTGTATCATGTCCACTGGGTACACCACACTATTTCAACATGGATACTTGTGTAAGTTTTGGTTGAGACAATGATATGATTCAACCCATATTTTCCTCTCAAAAAGACAGCCAAAAGTTAATTGAATTTCCATTGCGGTATTACTATGGTTTTAACCATCTAAAAGCACAACCAAATACCAACGGAAAAACAATGTCCGATTTTTGGTTTATTTATACAACAGAATAAGTTGTTATCGTTGTGCTTCATCGAATATCAGAACCAAAGAACCTGGATTGCAGTTAAGATTACATTAAAAGTACATGATGCAAGTGATTAATACTGTTTAAGATTCTGTGCAGATTATTACAGAAATTGTGAAGATCTCCACAGACCTGTGACGACCTATATGATTACATAGGAATAAATGTATAGTTACAGTAAACTCAAAATATGACCAAAATATGACCATGGATGTGCCTTGCAAAATGATTGGCGTTTTTCCATTTTGTTGCATTACAACCTGTAATTTAAATAGATTTTTATTTGGATTTCATGTAATGGACATACACAAAATAGTCCAAATTGGTGAAGTGAAATAAAAAAAATAACTTGTTTAAAAAAATTCTAAAAAATAAAAAACTTAAAAGTGGTGCATGCATATGTATTCACCCGTTTTGCCATGAAGCCCCAAAATAAGATCTGGTGCAACCAATTACCTCCATAAGTCACATAATTAGTTAAATAAAGTCCACCTGTGTGCAATCTAAGTGTCACATGATCTGTCACATGATCTCAGTATATATACACCTGTTCTGAAATGCTCCAGAGTCTGCAGCACCACTAAGCAAGGGGCACCACCAAGCAAGCGGGACTATGAAGACCAAGGAGCTCTCCAAACAGGTCAGGGACAAAGTTGTGGAGAAGTACAGATCAGGGTTGGGTTATAAAAAAATATCCAAAACTTTGAACATAAATCCATTATTAAATGTTTTTAATAATATGGCACCACAACAAACCTGTCAATAGAGGACTGCCCACCAAAACTCACGGACCAGGCAAGGAGGGCATTAATCAGAGAGGCAAAAGGGAGCCCAAAGATAACCCTGAAGGAGCTGCAAAGCTCCACAGCAGAGATTGGAGTATCTGTCCATAGGACCACTTTAAACCGTACACTCCATAGAGTTGGGCTTTACAGAAGAGTGGCCAGAACAAAGCCATTGCTTTAAAAAAAAAATAAGCAAACACGTTTGGTGTTTGCCAAAAGGTGGGAGACTCCAAAAACATATGGAAGAAGGTACTCTGGTCAGATGAGACTAAAATTGAGCTTTTTGGCCATCAAGGAAAAATGTCTGGCGCAAACCCAACACCTCTCATCACCCCGAGAACCACATCCCCACAGTGAAGCATGTGCAACATCATGCTGTGGGGATGTTTTTCATCGGCAGGGACTGGGAAACTGGTCAGAATTGAAGGAATGATGGATGGCGCTAAATACAGGGTAATTCTTGAGGGAAACCTGTTTCAGTCTTCCAGAGATTTGAGACTGGGATGGAGGTTCACCTTCCAGCAGGACAATGACCCTAAGCATACTGCTAAAGCAACACTCAAGTGGTTTAATGGGAAACATTTAAATGTCTTGGAATGGACTAGACAAAGCCCAGACTTCAATCCAATTGAGAATCTGTGGTATGACTTAAAGATTGCTGTACACCAGCGGAATCCATCCAACTTGAAGGAGCTGGAGCAGTTTTGCCTTGAAGAATGGGTAAAAATCCCAGTGGCTAGATGTGCCAAGCTTATAGAGACATACGCCAAGAGACTTGCAGCTGTAATTGCTGCAAAAAGTGGCTCTATAAAATATTCACTTTGGGGGGATGAATAGTTATGCACGCTCAAGTTTTCCGTTTTTTTGTCTTATTTCTTGTTTGTTTCAAAAAATATATATTTTGCATCTACAAAGTGGTAGGCATGTTGTGTAAATCAAATGATACAAACTCCCCAAAAATCCATTTTAGTTCCAGGTTGTAAGGCAACAAAATAGGAAAAATGCCAAGGGGATGAATACTTTCTCAAGCCACTGTAAGTGACAGAGAAGCCGCTGTTTCGAGGATATATTGGCACAGGTGTTGTTAGAACCGAAACCATGCCAATATATCCTCCAAATATCAGCTTCGAGGGCATTTTCACTTTTATACAACGGGTTACCAACATATTCAAATAATGATTGACATTTCATTCAAAAGATAATTTTATTTATTCCTACCATTTCATCCTTCCACAAGATATAGTCCCGTCAAAAATCTAGGGTTGCTAACCAAGCTGGCTGGTAGTTCGTTCTATTGGTTCGGTTGCCAGAGACGCGACCCAGTTGTTCAGTCTTTTTGTTCTGTATCTACGGACGCGACCCAGTCGTTCGTTCTACTGCCTGGCAACGTTCTTATCCCTTGCTTGCTAGCTAGCCAACTACGGCTTATTTACAGTCACGTCAAAAAGTGCAGCCAGAATAACAGCAAAGTAGCTGCTTTTGCATTTGTTTAATTGTTTTCTAGTGGCATTTACATCCATAACAATGAGGTGCAATTTCGCATAGAAACTGTGCTCACTCGTCAGGACACTGTTGTTCAGAGGAGCTAGCCATCAACACAGCTAACACAATCACTTCAAACTGAAGCTGGAAAGACTGCAAACTTGCTGCACTTCGTTTCGTTTGACCTTTTTTCAATTGACATTTCTTTGTATATATCCATAAAAATTATGCCAGCTGATTCATGATTTTGACTGGCTGAGAAATTATGCCTGCCTGTCTATCTTGTCCTAACTTCTAACACGTGCATTACTATGGGACACAGCATGGTAGCAACACAACATGACAACAACATGGTAGAAACACAACATGGCAGCAGCACAACATGGTAGCCTCACAAAACCGTGTACAAACATTATTGGGCACAGACAACAGCACAAGGGCAAGAAGGTAGAGACAACAATATATCATGCAAAGCAGCCACAACTGTCAGTAAGAGTGTCCATGATTGAGTCTTTGAATGAAGAGATAATAACTGTCCAGTTTGATTGTTTTTTGCAGCTCGTTCCAGTCGCTAGCTGCAGCGAACTTAAAAGAGGAGTGACCAGGGATGTGTGTGCTTTGTGGACCTTTAACAGAATGTGACTGGCAGAACGGGTGTTGTGTGTGGAGGATGAAGTAGGTATCTCAGATAGGGGGGACTGAGGCCAAAGAGGGTTTTATAAATAAGCATCAACCAGTGGGTCTTGCGATGGGTATACAGAGATGACCAGTTTACAGAGGAGTATTACGTGCAGTGATGTGTCCTACAAGGAGCATTGGTGGCAAATCTGATGGCTGAATGGTAAAAAACATCTAGCCGTCGAGAGTACCCTTACCTGCCAATCTATAAATTACATCTCCGTAATCTAGCACGGGCAGAATGGTCATCTGAATTAGGGTTAGTTTGGCAGCTGGGGTGAAAGAGGAGCGATTACGATAAAGGAAACCAAGTCTAGATTTAACCTTAGCCTGCAGCTTTGATATGTGCTGAGAGAAGGATAGTGTACCATCTAGCCATACTCCAAAGTACTTGTATGAGGTGACTCCAGACCCTCAGAGGTAGTAATCACACCGGTGAAACCATATTACCTTTGTTTTGGAGGTGTTAAGAACAAGGTTAAGGGCAGAGAAAGCTTGTTGGATACTAAGAAAGCTTTGTGTAGATCGTTTAACACAAAATCCTTGGAGAGGCTATCTGAGTATAAGACTATAACATCTGCATATAAATAGATGAGAGAGCTTCCTACTGCCTGAGCTATGTTGTTGATGTAAATTGAGAAGAGCATGGGGCCTAGGATCGAGCCTTGGGGTATTATCTTGGTGACAGGCAGTGGCTGAGACAGCAGATGTTCTTTATACACTGCACTCTTTGAGAGAGGTAGTTAGCAAACTAGGCCAAAGACCCCTCAGAGACACCAATACTCCGTAGCCGGCCCACAAGAATGGAATGGTCTACCGTATCAAAAGCTTTGCCAATCAATAAAAATAACAGAACATCATTACTTTGAATCAAGGGTAATGGTGACATCTTTTAGGACCTTTAAGGTTGCAGTGACACATCCATAAACTGATGAGACAGTGGATTGTGCAGTCAGATGGAACGCAGTAAATAGGCATTTTAACTTGTCGAAAAAGTTCATAGGCTATTTGTTGTATTTAAAAAGTTATATTGAGTTGTGTTTGGTTGCCAACTCAATCAAATATCATAATTTGAAGGAGATGTATCTTCATCCTAGATGAAGTTCAATCTGTGCCACTGACTTACTGTGGCAAGAAAAAGTATGTGAACCATTTGGAAATACCTGAATTTCTGCATAAATTAGTCATACAATTTGATCTGATCTTCATCCAAGTCACAACAATAGACAAACACAGTGTGCTTAAACTAATAATCCACAAATTATTGTATTTTTCTTGTCTATATTGAATACATAATTTAAACATTCACTGTGTAGGTTAGAAAAAGTATGTGAACCCCTAGGCTAATGACTTTTCCTAAAGCTAATTGGAGTCAGGAGTCAGCTAACCTGGAGTCCAATCAATGAGACGAGATTGGAGATGTTGGTTGGAGCTGCCTTGCCCTATAAAAAATACTCACAAAATTTGAGTTTGCTATTCACAAGAAGCATTGCCTGATGTGAACCATGTCTCAGACAAAAGAGATCTCAGAAGACCTACGATTAAGAATTGTTGACTTGCATAAGCTGGAAAGGGTTACAAAAGTATCTCTGAAAGCCTTAGCTGCAGGGGCAGTATTGAGTAGCTTGGATGAAAGGTGCACAGAGGTGCCCAGAGTAAACGACCTGCTCCTCAGTCATAGTTGCTAATATATGCCTATTAGTTTTAGTATTGGATAGAAAACACTCTGAAGTTTCTAAAACTGTTTGAATTGTGTCTGTGAGTATAACAGAACTCATATGGCAGGCAAAAACTTGAGAAGTTCCACTTCCTGTTTGAAATTTTTCTGAGGGTGGCAGATTTTCAACCAAGCTCTCATTGAAATTACAGCGAGATATGGATGAGTTTTCACTTCCTACGGCTTCCACTAGATGTCAACAGTCAATAGAACCTTGTCTGATGACTCTAATGTGAAGGGGGGCCGAAGGAGACAGGAATTAGTCACCACTGCCACGAGCTGACCATGCTTTTTCCAAGCTCGTTCACGTGATAGGCAGCTCTGTTCCATGCTCAACTGAAGCTGTAATTCTCCGGTTGGAACGTTATTCAAGATGTATGTTAACAACATTCTAAAGATTGATTCAGTACATCGTTTGACATGTTTCTACTGACTGTTATGGAACTTTTGGACATTTCGTCATGTTATAGTGGACGCGCTTTGTGACTTTGGAATTGTTTACCAAACGCGCTAACCAAAGTAGCTAATTGGACATAAATAACGGACATTATCGAACAAATCAAGCATTTATTGTGGACCTGGGATTCCTGGGAATRCATTCTGATGAATATCATCAAAGGTAAGGAAAMATKTATCATGTATTTTCTGGTTTCTGTKGACTCMAACATGGCGGCTAATTTGGCTATTGTTCTGAGCGCCGTCTCAGATTATTGCATGGTGTGTTTTTTCCGTAAAGTTTTTTTGAAATCTGACACAGCGGTTGCATTAAGGAGAGGTATATCTATAATTCCATGTGTATAACTTGTATTATCATCTACATTTATGATGAGTATTTCTGTTGAAACGATGTGGCTATGCAAAATCACTTGATGTTTTTGGAACTAGTGAATGTAACGTGCCAAACTCAGATTTTTTTATATAAATATGAACTGTATCAAACAAAACATGCATGTATTGTGTAACATGAAGTCCTATGAGTGTAATCTGATGAAGATCATCAAAGGTTAGTGATTCATTTTATCTCTATTTCTGCTTTTTGTGAAAGCTATCTTTCGCTTGAAAAATGGCTGTGCTTATTGTGGTTTTGTGGTGACCTAACATAATCGTTTGTAGTGCTTTCGCTGAAAAGCATATTTGAAATCGGACACTTTGGTGGGATTAACAACAAGATTAACTTTAAAATGATATAAGACACATGTATGTTTGAGGAATTTTAATTATGAGATTTCTGCTTTTTGAATTTGGCGCCCTGCACTTTCACTGGCTGTTGTCATATCGATCCCGGTAGCGGGATTGCAGCTATAACAAGTTAAAGAATCAAATCAAACATTAAAATCACTTTAAATAATGTTTGATTTTATTTAGTCCTTCCTATTCTTTAAATTACATTTTGGGTTGAAATGGAGACGTGAATCCGACATATCAATTATTAATTTGTAGACAAACTGGAATTAAAGCCTACTAAGTCAGTGGTACAAATGGAACTATCCAAGTAGAAGTTACATCTTCAAATGCTTATGCTTATATTTGTTTACTTTGACACCTAAACAATCAATAAGTGCATTGAGGACGTCGTCCCCACAGTGACTATACGTACATACCCCAACCAGAAGCCATGGATTACAGGCAACATTCGCACTGAGATAAAGGGTAGAGCTGCCGCTTTCAAGGAGCGGGACTCTAACCCGGAAGCTTATAAGAAATCCCCCTGTGCCCTCCGACGAACCATCAAACAGGCAAAGCATAAAAATAGGACTAAGATCGAATCGTACTACATTATCGGATGTGGCAGGGCTTGTAAACTATTACAGACTACAAAGGGAAGCACAGCCGAGAGCTGCCCAGTGACACAAGCCTACCAGACGAGCTAAGTAACTTCTATGCTCGCTTCGAGGCAAGTAACACTGAAGCATGCATGAGAGCATCAGCTGTTCCGGACAACTGTGTGATCACGCTCTCGATGTGAGCCGATGTGAGTAAGACCTTTAAATAGGTCAACATTCAGACAGATTACCAGGACGTGTACTCCGAGCATGCGCTGACCAACTGGCAAGTGTCTTCACTTACATTTTTAACCTCTCCCTGTCTGAGACTGTAATACCAACATGTTTCAAGCAGACCACCATAGTCCCTGTGCCCAAGAACACTAAGGTAACCTGCCTAAATGACTACCGACCCATAGCACTCACGTTTGTAGCCATGAAATGCTTTGAAAGGCTGGTCATGGCCCACTCCAATTTGATTACCGCACCAACAGATCCACAGATGATTTCTATTGAACTCCACACTGCCCTTTCCCACCTGGACAAAAGGAACACCTATGTGAGAATGCTATTCATTGATTACAGCTCAGCATTCAACACCATAGTGCCCTCAAAGCTCATTACTAAGCTAAGGACCCTGGGACTTAACACCTCGCTCTGCAACTGGATCTTGGACTTCCTGACGGGCCGCCCCCAGGTGGAAAGGGTAGGTAACAACACATCYGCGACGCTGATCCTCAACACGGGGGCCCCTCAGGGGTGCGTGCTCAGTCCCCTCTTGTACTCCCTGTTCAGTCATGACTGCACGGCCAGGCACGACTCCAACACCATCATTAAGTTTGCTGGTGTCAGAGGAAGGCCCTAAAAATTGTCAAAGACTCCAGCCAACCTAGTCATAGATTGTTCTCTCTGCTACCGCATGGCAAGCGGTACCAGAGCGCCAAGTCTAGGTCCAAAAGGCTTCTAAACAGCTTCTACCCCCAAGCCATAAGACTCCTGAACTGCTAATCAAATGGCTACCCAGACTATTTGCATTGCCCCCCACCCCCATGCTGCTGCTACTCTGTTATTATCTATAATCACACTTTTATTTATTGCTGACCAGCAGATGTCACGTATGTGCATTGTGAAAACATATTGAAGCTCAGAGTAAATTTTTTTCTGAACAATTTGATCAAAGAGCCGAAGCCCATCCCTACTGGACACTCTATGAAGGGTTCTACCGAGAACTGACTTGCCTAGTTAAATAAAGGTTAAATAAATATAGAATAAATAAAAATGTTTGATTGACATACAACAATACAACACTGTAACCAGGTTATGTACTCTTTATCCTCACATGAGCAACAATACAGTCTCTCAAGTCTTTTAAGTGTGTAACTTCCTTTAAAAGGATCCTGTCTGCTTGACTGATTGAGTTTCCTCAAGCCCATCCTTAAGTCAACTTCCCTTTGTCAGCGCCGGGTTACCGTGACAATGGAACAGACATTCCTAAAACATGTACAGCGTTCTTTCTGTTGTCATTGAATAATTGGTTGGCTCCCCTTTGGAATGTGATTCCGCGAGACGATTTACGAAGTCTATTTTGGCTGATTCACAAGTCAAGTGACGTCTTAAGGTGGGGTGGAGTCCAAATGTTTACAACCTGACTCAAACAACCATATCATGACAGTTCATATACAATCCAAACAAAACAAAGACCACACCTCCCTTGCAGCATTATCATTCTGACTCCACACACTGTAATATAATGTTATATATTATTGTACAAAAGACTATTTACATTTTGTGTTCTTCTTCATAGACTTTCGCCAGCAGCATACCACCCTGCATACCACTGCTGGCTTGCTTCTGAAGCTAAGCAGGGTTGGTCCTGGTCAGTCCCTGGATGGGAGACCAGATGCTGCTGGAAGTGGTGTTGGAGGGCCAGTAGGAGGCACTCTTTCCTCTGGTCTGAACAAAGATCCCAATGCCCCAGGGCAGTGATTGGGGACACTGCTCTGTGTAGGGTGCCGTCTTTCGGATGGGATGTTAAACGGGTGTCCTGACTCTCTGAGGTCATTAAAGATCCCATGGCACTTGTCGTAAGAGTAGGGGTGTTAACCCCGGTGTCCTGGCTAAATTCCCAATCTGGCCCTCAACCATCACGGTCACCTAATAATCCCCAGTTTACAATTGGCTCATTCATCCCCCTCCTCTCCCCTGTAACTGTCCCCAGGTCGTTGCTGCAAATGAGAACGTGTTCTCAGTCAACTTACCTGGTAAAATAACGGAAAAAAAATAAAAAAAATATCTATCAATCGTCTGTGTACTGTGTATCAACCACCTTATCCTGGTCATCCTAAGAGCATAGCTGAAGCTGGAGGCCGGTGGTGGGTTGAGGATGGGTCTGGGCTGTGGCCATGCCTGTGCACACTGCTCTCCCCATTAAAGTCTAGCTCCAGCAGCCATGGCCTAATTCCCTGGCCCTGTGCTGGGGCCACACAAGGATATTAGCCGTGGCTCCCATCCCGCTGTGAGACTCCCTCCCCAGCCCCCTGTAGCCCGCTGCCAGGCCCCATGGGGCACCTCCTCCTGGGGAGGAGAGACAGTTAGTTGTCTGTCCTTACGATCTAAACCTGATGTCTGGAGCCTTATCTCCGTCAACAATCAACTCTGGGGTGCATTAAAGCTCAAATCTGGGATTCAAAATACAACAAAACGGCAGCCCGGCGTCGCCACTTGACCATTACACAGATGACCAGATCCTAGATTGTAGCTTTAACCAGAGCCCTGGATGGTGACGGTCGGTCAGCTGGCTGGAAATGTAAAGAGAGGGTTTGTTATGACCCCTTTCACTCAATTAGGAGGAGCAGGGGAGAGAGGAGGACAGAGAGGAGACACAAGGGGGGGAGGAGGCACAGGAGGGGGTAGGAGGAACAGGGAGAGAAGAGAAGAGAGGAGGAGATAAGGAGGCACAGGGGGAAGAGGATGCAGGAAGAGGGTGGTAGAAGCAGGAGGGGGTATAGAAATAACATGGAAGAGAGGAGGAGGAAGGGAGAGAGGAGTACAGCAGGGGGGTCTAGTCTGTCTGTCTGTCAATAACATATTTAACCTTCATCAGAGATAATGGCTGAGCAGCAAGCAGCGACGCTCGTCTGATCTGTCTCCTGCTGTGACTGCTTTTGTCACTGCCTTTCACAAATCCAGACTAATAGAAGAGTTTAGCTAGAATATAGTCAGGACTCCCTCTTCCCACTATGCGGAGGGAAAAGGTCTGTAACCAGAGTGACTGACTGGATGTACATAAAACATTAAAACTATGGCCAACCGGACTCTCCACTTACTCACAAGGTTATGGTTAGGTTGCATGAATGGTAAATGTGACCATCTCCACAACAAATTGAAGTGGTGGTGGTGCACAGTAGAGAGAGAGAGAGAGAGAGAGAGAGAGAGAGAGAGAGAGAGAGAGAGAGAGAGAGAGAGAGAGAGAGAGAGAGAATCCATGCGTGACCAACCTCTACTCCCATGCCACACTCTCCCCTACCGCAGGTGGCCACCTCTCCCCCATCAACCAATCAAAGGTCTGGATCCACTCTGCGGCACACCCGTCTCTGTGAACAACAACCAATTAAGGTGTTTTATTGTCATCCGCCTCCCCGCTGCTAAATGGCTCTCAGTACACTTGACTGACCAATCTCACCGGAATTAATTGAGTGTGAAACGGGCAGCATCTGGTAATCTGACGATCAGAGAGGGAGGGAGAGAAAGAGAGTGGGGAAGTGAGAGAGGGAGGTAGAGAGAAAGAGGGAGAGAGAGAAATAGAGAGTGAAGGAAGGGGAGGGAAGGGGCTGATGGGGAGATGAGAGATAGAGTGGAGGAAAGGAGGTGATAGGATGGTAAGTAATGGAGAGTAGAGTGTAGCTTTAATACCAAGGCTTTCTCATTTTTACTCTTTAAAAACACAGAAATGATCTATTGTTTGATCATTTCTTTTTCTTTCATTGTTGGAGATGGATAGATCAATGTTTCTTGTTATTTGCTCACCTCTTGAGTCCATTAGTGTTTTAAAGTAAATTGCACAGAGGGCTTATTAAATGATGTATGTAATTGGATGGTAGAAGGCATCCTACCTTCAAGATCTTTGTGCTTTTCCAAACTTTGTGTGATAGAAATCTTATGTTATCTTCGTTCAGTTTAGCCAAATTAATAGTGTGAGATACAGTGTGTCTCTTTACATAGCACAGCGTGTGTATAAATAAAAGCACCCTATACTGTCCTTTCAATGCTGCGCTTGAAATAAGTAATTATAAGTCATCAAAATAGTTTGAAATAAAGCTACTTTTTTATGGGCAAGATATATCCCAAATTCTGAAAACTTCCCTGGTCTTTGTGGTTGAATCTGTGTTTGAAAATCACTGCTTGACTGAGGGACCTTACAGATAATTGTATGTGTGGGGTACAGAGATGAGGTAGTCATTCAAAAATCCTGTTAAACACTATTATTGCACACAGAGTCAGTCCATGCAACCATTTTTACTCCTGAACTTATTTAGGCTTGCCATAACAAAGGGGTTGAATACATATTGACGCAAGACATTACAGCTTTCAATTTTAAATTAATCAAAATACATAATTCCACTTTGACATTATCGGGTATTGTGTGTAGGCCACTGCCAAACAAATCTACATTGAATCCATTTTAAATTCAGACTGTAACACAACAAAATGTGGAAAACGTCAAGTGGGTGTGAGTACTTTCTGAAAGCAGTACTTTATTTTTCTCATAGGAATAACACAGTTCTCCATGCACATTCATTACCGAATTTATAAGAGCTACTAATACGAGCTAGGTAAATTAGTAAGCCATTTGGGTAAAGGGATTGTAAATATAAATGACAACTGTTTTACATCTATTTTACCTTACGATCGCTGGAGATACAGTTGGAAGTTTACACACACCTCAGCCAAATACATTTAAACTCAATTTCTCACAATTCCTGACATTTAAACCTAGTAAAAATTCCCTGTCTTAGGTCAGTTAGGATCACCACTTTATTTGAAGTATGTGAAATGTCAGAATAATAGTAGAGAGAATGATTCATTTCAGCTTTTATTTCTTTCGTCACATTCCCAGTGGGTCAGAAGTTTACATACACTCAATTCATATTTGGTAACATTGCCTTTAAATTGTTTAACTTGGGTCAAACGTTTCGGGTAGCCTTCCACAAGCTTCCCACAATAAGTTGGGTGAATTTTGGCCCATTCCTCCTGACAGAGCTGGTGTAACTGAGTCAGGTTTCCTTGCTCGCACATGCTTTTTCAGTTCTGCCCACATATTTTCTATAGGGTTGAGGTCAGGGCTTTGTGATGGCCACTCCAATACCTTGACTTTGTTGTCCTTAAGCCATTTTGCCACAACTTTGGAAGTATGCTTGAGGTCATTGTCCATTTGGAAGACCCATTTGCGACCAAGTTTTAACTTCCTGACTTATGTCTTGAGATGTTTCTTCAATATATCCACATAATTGTTCTGCCTCATGATGCCATCTATTTTGTGAAGTGCACCAGTACCTCCTGCAGCAAAGCACCCCCACAGCATGATGCTGCCACCCCCGTGCTTTACGGTTGGGATGGTGTTCTTTGGCTTGCAAGCCTCCCCCTTTTTCCTCCAAACACAACAGTTCTATTTTTGTTTCATCACACCAGAGGACATTTCTCCAAAAAGTACGATCTTTGTCCCCATGTGCAGTTTCAAACCGTAGTCTGGCTTTTTTATGTCGGTTTTGGAGCAGTGGCTTCTTCCTTGCTGAGCAGCATTTCAGGTTATGTCGATATACACTCAACGTCAACAAAACAAAGGAGATGATCGTGGACTTCAGGAAACAGCAGAGGGAGCACCACCCTATCAACATCGACAGGACAGTAGTGGAGCAGGTGGAAAGTTTTAAGTTCCTCAGCTTACACATCACGGACAAACTGAAATGGTCCACCCACACAGACAGAGTGGTGAAGAAGGCGCAACAGTGCCTCTTCAACCTCAGGAGGCTGAAGAAATTTGGCTTTGCACCGAAAACACTCACAAACTTTTACAGATGCACAATCGAGAGCATGTTGTCGGGCTGTATCACCGCCTGGTACGGCAACTGCTCCGCCCACAAGCGTAAGGCTCTCCAGAGGGTAGTGAGGTCTGCACAACGTATCACCGGGAGCAAACTACCTGCCCTCCAGAGGACACCTACACCACCCGATGTCACAGGAAGGCCAGAAAGATCATCAAGGACAACAACCATCCAAGCCACTGCTTGTTCACCCCGTTATCATCCAGAAGGCGAGGTCAGTACAGGTGCATTAAAGCTGGGAACGAGAGACTGAAAAACAGCTTCTATCTAAAGGCCATCAGACTGTTAAACAGCCATCACTAACATTGAGTGGCTGCTGCCAATATACTGACTCAATCTCTAGCCACTTTAATAATTAAAAATTGGATGTAATAAATGTATCACTGGTCACTTTAAACAATGTCACTTTATATAATGTTTACATACCCCACATTACTCATCTCATATGTATATACTGTACTCTATAGCATCTACTGCATCTTGCCTATGCCGCACGGCCATCACTCATCCATATATCTATATGTACATATTCAAATAAAATAAAATAAAACTTTATTTGTCACATGCGTCGAATACAACAAGTGCAGACTTTACCGTGAAATGCTTACTTACAAGCCCTAAACCAACAGTGCAGTTCAAGAAGAGTTAAGAAAATATTTACCAACTAGACTAAAATAAAAAGTAATAATAAAAAGTAACACAATACGAATAACAATAAGGAGGCTATATACAGGGGGCACCGGTACCGAGTCAGTGTGCGGGGGTACAGGTTAGTTGAGGTAATTTGTACATGTAGGTGGGGGTGAAGTGATTATGCATAGATAATAAACAGTGAGTAGCAGCAGTGTACAAAAGGGAGGGGGAGGGGGGTCAATGTAAATTGTCTGGTGGCGATATTATTAATTGTTCATGTTTCATCGAAATGTACAGCTGTGTGTTTTCCGCATAGCAGTGAAAGTAGACATTGTCACGACTTCCGCCGAAGTCGGTCCCTCTCCTTGTTCGGGCGGCGTTCGGCGGTCGACGTCACCGGCCTTCTAGCCATCACCGATCCCCTTTTCATTTTCCATTTGTTTTGTCTTTGTTTTACACACCTGGTTTCAATTCCCCAATTATATGTTCATTATTTAACCCTCTGTTTTCCCCATGGTTTTTGTGCGTGTTTGTTTATTGTAAGTTTGGTCTGATGTTTGTGGGCTTGGTGTTACTTCATGTATTTTGAAGTTTGGAGTAAAGTTCCTTGTGTTTCTCATCTCTGCTGTCCTGCGCCTGACTCCTCTGCACCAGCTACACCCAGATCCGTACAGACATTGTGTTTCCAAATGACATCACCAAGAGGTAGAATATATAGTGAAAACAATAGGGGTCCTAAAACGCAACCTTGAGGAACGCTGAAACCATCAACAGGACAAACCAGGACAAAGTATAGGGATATATAACAAACCATCCACAGAGACAAACTGATATCTTTCCGACAGATAAGATCTAATCTCTCCAAAATAATGTGGTGATCGATTGTGTCAACAGCAGCACTAAGGTCTAGCATGAGGACAGATGCAGAGCCTTGGTCTGACGCCATTAAAAGGTCCTTTACCACCTTCACGAGTGCAGTCTCGTTGCTGTGATGGGGTCTAAAACCAGACTGAAGCATTTTGTATACATTATTTGTCTCCAGGAAGGCAGTGAGTTGCTGCACAATAGCTTTTTCTAACATTTTTGAAAGGAATGGGTCATTCGATATTGGCCGATAGTTTTTCACATTTTCTGGGTCAAGGTTTGGCTTTTCAAGAGAGGCGTTATTACTGCCACTTTTAGTGAGTTTGGTAAACACATCTGTTGGATAAGGAGCGATTTATTATGTTCATAGGACTCTGCTGTATAGCTCATCACTCCCCCTAACTTGGAGGGGGCCAGAGACAATTACTCAATGCCGACACATCTTTCTAGCTGATTTACACACTGAAGCTATGTTGAGCTTGGTGATCTCTGACTGTTTCGTCCTAACATAACAATATCCCTATACTCTCTACACTAGCCAGTTTTAGTCTTAGAAAGCACCGTCTTCATATTAGCCTTTACGTCGGTAGCCCTGCTGGCTGGTAAACAGTGCTGGATGATTATTTTTAAGTCTAATATTGCGGGTAATGGAGTCAGCAATGACTAGGGTTTTCAATTTGTCAGAGGGAGTGGGAGGCTTCGGCAGCTCAGATCCCGTAATGGGTGAAGGAGAGACCTGAGAAGGTTTGGCCTCTGACTCTGACTTGTTGCTTAAAACTTCTCTAGGATAGGGGGCAGCATTTTCACGTTTGGATGAAAAGAATACCCAAATTCAACTGCCAGCTACTCATCCCCAGAAGATAAGATATGCATATTATTAGTAGATTTGGATATAAAACACTCTGAAGTTTCTAAAACTGTTTGAATCATGTCTGTGAGTATAACAGAACCTATTTAGCAGGCGAAACCCCGAGGAAAAACCAATCAGATTTCTTTTTTTTGACTTCACTCTCTTTTCAATGAGCTTTCACTGGGAATACAGATTTCTAATTGACCTTCTTGCAGTTCCTACCGCTTCCACTGGATGTCAACAGTCTTTAGAAATTGGTTGAGGTTTTTTCCTTTGTGTAATGAAGAAGTACGGCCATCCAGAACGAGGGTCACTTAAAGTGTACTGTTTGTTAGAGGCGCGTGACCAGAAAGCT
Organism: Salvelinus sp. IW2-2015; assembly: GCF_002910315.2. Taxonomy (NCBI): domain Eukaryota; kingdom Metazoa; phylum Chordata; class Actinopteri; order Salmoniformes; family Salmonidae; genus Salvelinus; species Salvelinus sp. IW2-2015. The sequence continues at coordinate 44,333,071 of NC_036863.1, read as the reverse complement.
AGCTACAGTTTGTTTTAATCCTGTATTGAACACAGATCATCCCGTCTTCAATTTATCGATTATTTACGTAAAAAAATACCTAAAGTTGTATTACAAAAGTAGTTTGAAATGTTTTGGCAAAGTTTACAGGTAACTTTTGAGATATTTTGTCTTAAAGTTGCACAAGTTGGAACCGGTGTTTTTCTGGATCAAACACACCAAATAAATGGACATTTTGGATATATATCGACGGAATTAATCGAACAAAAGGACCATTTGTGATGTTTATGGGACATATTGGAGTGCCAACAACAGAAGCTCATCAAAGGTAAGGCATGAATTATATTTTTATTTCTGTGTTTTGTGTCGCGCCTGCAGGGTTGAAATATGCTTCTCTCTCTTTGTTTACTCTGTTGCTATCCTCATAATAGCATCGTTTGCTTTTGCCGAAAAGCCTATTTGAATTCTGACATGTTGGCTGGATTCACAACAAGTGTCGCTTTAATTTGGTATCTTTCATGTGTGATTTAATGAAAGTTTGATTTTTATAATAATTTATTTGAATTTGGCGATCTGCATTTTTACTGGCTTTTGGCCAAGTGGGACGTTAGCGTCCCACATATCCCAGAGAAGTTAATGGGGAGAACCGGTTGAAAGTTTCTTTCGGCTGAATGAGCGACACCAGTTGAGCATGCCGACAGCATTTCTTTCCAGAAGCCTTGAGAAAATTGTCCAGCTGTTGAAGAACAGAACAGGCCATAACAGAAGAGGATAAACAGAGGAGACAGTAACAAACAAGAACCTAACCAAGCAACAGACAAAAAAAAGACAGCAACAGACAGAGAAAGTGAGAGAAGAGGACAGATGGAGAGAGAACAGAGGTGAGTTCAGCACACAATAGACTGTATCACATTAAACTGCTCTAGAAATTAGAATTTGTTAAATTTATTTACATAAATTAGGTGAAATACAGACAGTGAAAAAGTAAACATGGTTTACAAAGAATTTGCAGGTGAAGTGATATTCATGTGAAATCACTATTTAAACAAATGTTTACCATTACAATTTTTACAACCAGGACAGGATGAGAGAGAAGGGTAGACAAGAGACAGCAACAGAAAAGACTAAGACAGCAACAGATGAGGGCAGACAAGAGAGACAGCAATAGACCACACAGAGAAAACGATGGAGAGAGGCAGAGCAGGGTTGAGCACACAGTAGACTGTATCACTTAAAGCTGCTCTATGGATTCTAATTACGCACAGTGTGTGTGTGTGTGTGCATGTATGTGATAGAGAGAGAGAGAATGTTTGGGTACTCTGTTTTTTTAAATCAGTTTGGCTCATGGACAGGTCAGAGTCAATTTTTGAAGTTGTGGTATGTAGGTGGTTTGGAGGTTTTGAGTGGTTTGGAGGTTTTTGGCAATACACTGTAGACGGGCACAGCTTTCACTGGGGATGGGTGGGTCATATCCACCCCACATTGTGAATTTGCATTTTTGTCCCCCCAGTTTTATCATTGCAATGTGATACAAAATGCGTCAACGGTGTGCTTTAGGACTGCATGGACACCACAGAGCAGGCTGTGTGAAGGAAAAGCTTCTGAAAGGTTGGCTGGACCAGCACAGGAGAGTTGTGAATAGTTCAGTCTGTATGTGTTTCGCTCTTTCACTGAGTTGTAAAAGCAAGCAGAGCAGAAACTGGCTACTCTTCGTTTACTGATGTATATGGCAAGGTAACTGCTGTTTAACTTAACAGGGGAAAAAACGAAACTGTTGTTTATTCACAGTCCTGAGCTAGTATTGTAACTGACATGTACAGTAACATTAGCTAATGTGTCCTCCCCTCTCCACTGAGGTGAATGAATTAGCTATGCTAGCTATTACCACAGCCAGGTCAGATCTAGCCTCTAGCTAGCTAACTTTCAGATATGAGGTGGCTATTATTACTATCTAACAGCTGTTGTTTATATGGAAATGTTTTGTGTCCTTTGTTCTGTCCCGTTTCAACAGAAGTAAATTAACTTTGTTAGCTTTTGCCAGTTGATGTACCATTTGAGAGAGAGCTGGACAAAAGTTGGCTAACGTTAGCTATTCTTTTTGCCTCAACCACACTAGACCTGAATCAAAAAATTAAACCATTGGACAAAAGATTAAAGACCAATATTCAGACGTTTTTATTAGTCAGTATGGCATGTAAAGTTACTGAACTGTCAGTTGTCCGAGCTAAATCGCACATTTTTACACGGACACGTTAATAAACAGCTCTAACGTTACAAGCTTCACTATTATGGTGCACAGTAGAGGTCTGCGCGGGACTGATTTCTTCATACCTCTCCTGCCCACACCTGCAGCTTTTCATACCACACCCCGCCAGCACCCACTGGCTTTCTGTCAGACTCCCACCCACTACGGCAAGAACTGGTCCCAAACTAAACCGCAGTGTTATTTTAGGTGTATGTTAATTAGCAAGTATGGCTACTGAGCAGAAATAATTATGACAGTGACACTTGCAACGTTTTGCATAGGCCTATAGGATGTAGCCTACCTTTTAGGAGGACGATATGTAGGCAGAGACAAATAAAAGGGTAATCAATACTTATTGAAAATGAAAAGGGGCAAACACTCGCATACCATAGTAGCCTAACCTATGTGCATAGTTGTGCCTTTTCAATGATGATTCTATTTTTTAATTGCACTTCGACTCACGTTGGATGAGCGCCCTCCACTTCCTTCTATTACCAATATTTATTTACAGACACTAGTAAACTACAGTCTAATCATATTTAAGTTCATTTCATATTTAAGTTAACTGCCATGTGTTTATCCGCCCACGTGGGCAGCCTACTCTGTTTCAATGAGAGCACACATACTAGGCGCACTTGAACTCTGACGAGGTAGGCTACTGAAGTTGAAGCAGCGAATTCTGAGTGTGTGAATATAATGCGAGAAAAAAAAGTGCTTTTAATACAATAGGTAGACTAACGCATACAGAGCAGAAAGAGGACCGTTTCCAAATCATCTGTGGAACAACAAAAATATTTTCATCAATATTTTCAGGTCGTCTGTCTCACCGCCCGCTACGGCCCGCTGAATGAAAATACAGCAGGGAATGCAACAGTGCAGTCAGTACACAACACTACGCTCATCATGTTGTAGCAGGATCAGATGGTGACGGGTGTCCCAGCAGGGTCAGACCGCCAGGGAAGACCAGTCTACAGAGATCAGGTGAATTTTGTAGTATATCATAACAATCAGTGAATGGATACAAAGATCCATCTTGAGTTGATGGGTAGGCAACAGTCTGGGATCTGGGAATAATGGTCATTTCAATTATTGAACCATTGATTCTATTCTTGGATAATATAATGTATAAATGTACACAAAGATAATTCTTTGTCATGCCTCATTTTAGGAGCATCACATGGTGACAGGGGTCTCGGCAGGGTCAGGCAGTCAGGGAAGGCCAGTCTGTGATGGAGTTGTGCAGCAAACACTGGACAGTGCAGCAAACACTGGACAAGCCAGATGCTATTTTAAGGTTGTCTGACAAACCTCCAAATTTGATTTCCAAACTGTATCAAGGGTTGATAGGCTTTTCCCAATGACACAAAACATGTAAAACAAAAATGTGAGGAAGATCTGGTAGAAGCTCTTGATGATGATGAATGGATACAGGTATGTTTGAATGACCAGTCATGTTCATATAATCTCAGACATAAATTACTGCAGTTTAAGACCATCCATAGAATGTACTATATGCCAGTGAAACTGAATAACAGAATGTAGAAATGTAATTCCTCTGCAGGAGGTGTAAAACACAAAAGGGGACATATTTGCAGAAGTTATGGTCTTGTGAAGGCTTGGTGAAGGCTGGCTGAAAGAGTATGTACTTTTATCTCAGCATGTCTACAGATTCTCCGTTTTTGTTTGCTTTGAAATGTTGATACTGGAGACAGTTATCTGAAGAAACTGTGTAACCAATCATTTATAGCAGCTAAGAAATGCATTGCTCTTAATTGGAAGGTTGGTTATCCTCCCACAATGTCAAGTTATGTATCACTAGATTTGATTTATTACAAGATTAAGGGTATACTGGGCAACTTTCATATGGTCTGGATGCCTTATAGGGAATACAGTACGACTAAAGGTGTCTGTATTGAAAACCTTCCCAAGTCAGGGGAGATAACCTTTTAGACAATCCCTAGCTGCTGGGTTGCTCAGTCCTGGTCCCGGGGGTCTGACGTACTGTGGGTTGTCACTCTGGCCTTGGCCTAACACACCTGAAACCATTAATGAATGTTTCACTAAGATCCTAAAGCTGAGTGGGGTGTGTTGGGTTGGGGCGTTGCAGGGTGGTGGAACCCTAAGGACAGGACGACCCAGCTATATTGTGTGCAAGTAAAAATAGCTCTACAGTACTCTTAGGCCAATGTGTCACACCCTGATTTGTTTCACCTGTCTTTGTGCTTGTCTCCACCCCTCCAGGTGTCGCCCATCTTCCTCATTATTCCCAGTGCATTTATACCTGTGTTCTCTGTTTGTCTGTTGCCAATTTGTCTTGTCTTGTCAGGTCTTACCAGCGTGTTTTACCATCTCCCTGCTTTCTCAAGTTCTGTTCCCTAGTTTCCCCTGTTCTGACCATTCTGCCTGCCCTGACCCCGAGCCTGCCTGCCATTCTGTACCTACCTGACTCTGACCCGTTTACGAACCTCTGCCTGTCCTGACCCTGAGCCTGCCTGCTGTTCTGTACCTTATTGACTCTGCCCTGGATTGCAGACCTCTGCCTGCCTTTGACCTGTCTTTTGCCTGCCCCCTGTTTGGATCAATAAACATCTGTGACTCTAGCTGTCTGCATCTGGGTCTTATCTTGAGTTCTGATAGTATGAACTGGCCATGACTGATGCAGCAGACTCAGACCAGCACCACAATGCTGTCTCCCTGCAAAGAGGCACCATTGGAAGACACAAGGAGTTACTGCAATGTCTTATGGAGGGACTCCACACCCTGGCAGAACGCCATGACCAGGCATTCAGTACATTGCTGGAGCAATTCTGCGGATTCCCCACTGCGCAGCGGGTTACCCCTGTAATCTCCCAGCCTACCCCAGTATCCCGAGAACCCCACTTACCTCCTCCAGAACACTACGCTGGAGATTCCAGAACCTGCCGAGCTTTTCTCTCCCATTGCTCCCTCATTTTCGAGCTGCAGCCTTCTTCGTTCCCCTCGGACCGTTCGAGGAAAGCGTACATCATAACGCTGATGTCCGGGAGGGCACTCGCCTGGGCCACGCCGGTGTGAGAGCAACAGTCCGCCCTCTGCCTCAGTCTGGAGGAATTTGTGGAGGAAGTTCGGAAGGTGTTTGATTCTCCGTTGTCCGGGAGAGAGGCTGCTCGTAAGCTGCTCCAGCTACGTCAAGACTCCCATAGTGTGGCAGACTACATGGTGGATTTTCGCACGTTGGTGGATGAGAGTGCCTGGAACCCAGAAGCATTGTTCGTCATGTTCCTTCACGGATTATGGAAGGTGATCAAAGATGAGCTCACAGCCCGGGAGCTGCCCATGTACCTTGACTCCCTCATTGCCCTGACCATCCGGATCGATGGGTGGCTTCAAGAACATGGGAGGGAGAGGGAATCTGTACCCTGCCGTTCTCGTTCGCCCTCGATTCCCACCTCGCCTCCAAAGAATCACGGAGACCCCCGAAGTCCACATGTCCGACGTCATCCGAGTTCTCTCGGGAATCACTGAGGGCTGCCGACTCGCCTTCTTCGAAGTCCATACACCTGGGCAGGGCTAGATTGACTCTGACTGAGCGCTTACGCCGACTCCACACGCAGAGCCATCTATATTGTGGAGTTACGGGACATTTCATAGCTACCTGCCCATTCAAAACCAAGAATGGTCGAGTACTCTGGTGGGCCATATGGACAACTTTTCCTCTCCCCTTATTCGCATCCCTTTCCATGCCATCCTGCTGTGGGGGAACCAGTCGAAATCGACTCTGGGGCAGATGAGAGTTTTTTGGACGCTACCCTGACGTCCAAGCTGGGCATCCCCACTCAGCCCCTTTCCATTCCCTTGGATGTTAGAGCGCTGGACGGGCGCTCTATAGGCCGGGTCACTCACAATACCACTCCCATCAACCTACGAGTGTCAGGGAACCACAGCGAGGCAACCCAATTTATGCTGATTAAGTCTCTTCAGGTTCCCCTGGTATTGGTATTCTCTTGGCTCCATCGATAAAATCCCATCATAGACTGGACTGCTGGTGCCATTATGGGCTGGAGCCCGTTCTGCCACGCCCATTGTGTAAAGTCAGCGCAGCTTGCCCCGGGATGTCTTCCTGGGGGCTCAGAAGTTGCCTCTCCGCGTTTTGCACGTTCATTGGACCGTCAGCCAGCCTGTCCTCTGGGTTCCACCAACGGCCAGTCGGAGCGAGCCAACCAAGACCTGGAGACATCTCTTCGCTGCCTTGTCTCCACCAACCCCACCACCTGGAGCCAGCAACTTGTGTGGTTGAATACGCCTGTAACACCCTCCCCTGCTCTGCCACTGGGCTCTCACCTTTCGAGTGTTCCCTGGGGTATCAGCCCCCGCTCTTCCCAGAGCAAGAGGAAGAGGTTGGCATACCCTCGGCCCAGATGTTTGTCCGCCGCTGTCGCCGTACCTGGAAGAGAGCCCGATCGGCTCTTCTCAAGACCACCTCCAGGTATCGATGACAAGTGGACCGCCACCGGACCCCGGGTTCCCCGGTATCGTCTCGTGCAGAGGGTATGGCTTCCCCTCCGGGTGGAGTCCCGCAAACTTTCCCCCCGCTTTATCGGCCCTTTCTCCATCTCCAAGATCATTAGCCCCTCTGCTGTTCATCTTCTGTTGCTCCGTATTCATCCCACTTTCATGTCTCACAGCTCTTTGTCTCCTGTCTTCTGTTTTTATTTTGACTATTTTCTACATTGTAGAATAATAGTGAAGACATCAAAACTATGAAATAACACATATGGAATCATGTAGTCACCAAAAAAGTGTCAAACATATCAAAATATATTTCTATTTGAGATTCTTCAAAGTTTTTGCTTTGATGACAGCTTTGCACACTCTTTGAGGTGTATGACAGGTGGGAACTGGGAAGGAAATTGTGTTGGGAGAGAGTTGAGTTATTGACTGGAATGGTGGGGGTCGGGCGTGCAGGCGGCGCCGCCTGGCTGGTCGGTCTGGCTGAAATTTGATATAGAGGATATCTTAATAATAAAGATAATCAAAAGACTGTATTTTTTCAAGTTGTTTGTTAGGCTATTTTTTTTATTTTTTTATTTCACCTTTATTTAACCAGGTAGGCTAGTTGAGAACAAGTTCTCATTTGCAACTGCGACCTGGCCAAGATAAAGGTTAAAGGATATTGGTTAAATCTGCAACACAACACTTATTATTGAAATACCTTTGTTCGAGTTCAGTCTTGTTAATCACTTAAACATATTTAATATTGATCTCTTACCTAACTTGATGACCCTCACAGGCATTTTTGCTTACATTTTGTTCTAAATAGAGACGGCATATTGGATTGTGTGAAAATGCAGGAAATTCGCTTTAGATGCCCAATACATTTTGGGGGGAGGAGCACAAGACCCCCCATCAGGCTATGTGGCGCTCCTGGCTGTAGATGTATGTGTTCCAGAGTAGAGAGACATACAGTAGTTACTGTAATTGAGTACTGGAAGTGTCTGCTGTGGCAGGTGGGAAGGTGCACGTTACCTCAAAGTACACCAAATTCATGCATTTAGCTGTTGAAATTCCCTCTTTTTTTGTGAACCCCCCTTTGGGCTAAGCTACCAATGTCTTCAAATCCTAGAAACACCCCTGGCAAGAACTGATCAATTCAAATACAGCATTCTATTAGAACAACATTACCGTTGGTGCCTTATTGTGATAATTCCGTAAATTCAACACACAATGCAGGTCTGGAATGTGTAAACTGAAACACTTTCCCCGTAACAGCCCTAACCCACGCCCTCAAAATGAACTTGAAGAAAGGCAAAGAAAAAAAGAAAGTAAAAAAGAAAGAAAAATAAGGTATAGAGAAAAGGAGGGGTGGTGGGGTTGTTCTCCAGATACACTGCCCCAGCTAGTGAACCCATCTCCCCTGTGCTGTGTCCTCACGTGCTCTTTGGAGCTAGCTCTCTGGCCCCGTCCTCTTCTCTCCCGCTGGGGAGAACATATGGGCGGCATGTGTGCTTGTTAGTGATGCGTGTCTATCCTGCACGAGCAGGTCACATTCCTCTAGAGCCAATTCTCTTCTGACGCCCCTGTCAATTTGTCTGTCTGAGACTGGGGTGCGGCAGGGGCTGGGGCCTAAGAGCCCTCCACATATAGTACCTACAGCAAAATATATAATATTTATAATGGCGCCGGAGAGGATGCCTGCCGTTTTACAGGCTCATAACCAACTGTGCTATTTTGTTTGTTTTTTCGCACTGTTTGTAACTCATTTTGTACATAATGTTGCTACTACCGTCTCTTATGGCCCAGTACATCACTGGGGCCAAGCTTCCTGACATCCAGGACCGATATACTAGGCGGTGTCAGAGGAAGGCTGAGTGCCATGTCTAGGACCAAAAGTCTCCTTAACAGCTTCTACCCCCAAGCAATAAGACTGCTGAACAACTAAAATAATCAAATGGCCACCTGGACTATTTACATTGACCCCCCCCCCCCCCCCCTTGTATTTACACCGCTGCTACTCTGTTTATTATCTATGCATAGTCACTTTACAAATGACCTTTACTATCCCTGTCTCTTATACACATCTAGATGTGTATAAGAGACAGCTGCTACTCTGTTTATTATCTATGCATAGTCACTTTACAAATGACCTTTACTATCCTATACCCCCGCACATTCACACGGTACCGGTACCCCCTGTATATAGCCTCGTTGTTGTTATGTAAATGTATTGTCAGTTTTTGATTCATTCGATTTTTTTACTTTAGTTTATTTAGTAAATATTTTATTAACTCTTTCTTGAGCTGCATTTTTGGTTAAGGGCTTGTAAGTAAGCATTTCACATTAAGGTCTACTACACCTGTTGTATTCAGCCTATGTGACAAATAAAATTTGATTTGATTTGAGAAACAGACGCATCACAAGTCCTCAACTGGCAGCTCATTAAATAGTACCCACAAAACACCAGTCTCAACGTCAACAGTGAAGAGGCGACTCCGGGATGCTGGCCTTCTAGGCAGTTGGGGGGAAAAAAGCCATATCTCAGACTGGCCAATAAAAAGAAAAGATTAAGATGGGCAAAAGAACACAGACACTGGACAGAGTAACTCTGCCTAGAAGGCCAGCATCCCGGAGTCGCCTCTTCACTGTTGACGTTGAGACTGGTGTTTTACGGGTACCATTTAATGAAGCTGCCAGTTGAGGACTTATGAGAATTCTGTTTCTCAAACTAGACACTCTAATGTACTTGTCCTCTTGCTCAGTTGTGCACCGTGGCCTCCCACTCCTCTTTCTATTCTGGTTAGAGCCAGTTTGCGCTGTTCTGTGACGGGAGTAGTACACAGCGTTGTACGAGATCTTCAGTTTCTTGGCAATTTCTCGAATGGAATAGCCTTAATTTCTCAGAACAAGAATAGACTGACGAGTTTCAGAAGAAAGTTCTTTGTTTCTGGCCATTTTGAGCCTGTAATCGAACCCACAAATGCTGATGCTCCAGATACTCAACTAGTCTAAAGAAGGCCAGTTGTATTGCTTCTTTAATCAGGACGACAGTTTTCAGCTGTGCTAACATAATTGCAAAAGGGTTTTCTAATGATCAATTAACCTGATGGTTGCTGATAATGGGCCTATGTTCGCCTATGTAGATATTCCATAAAAAAATCTGCCGTTTCCAGCTACAATAGTCATTTACAACATTAGCAATGTCTACACTGTATTTCGGATCAATTTGATGTTATTTTAATGGACAAAGATTTTTGCTTTTCTTTCAAAAACAAGTCAATTTCTAAGTGACCCCAAACTTCTGAACGGTAGTGTACATGACATATTATAAACCTTATAAGACATTATAAAGGCTCATATGTTTATAACAAATGATAGAGCATTATACTTGCAGGCTCTTCCTACTGAGTGAATGGCACTAGGAGGACCCCACACAGGTGATTCCTGTAATATTAAAGATATATTAAATAGTCTTATAAAGGTTGAAGACGGTCAGAGATTTATATGGGCTTATCAACAACGTTTCATGTAGTCCAATTTGGGGTGTTACTTTGGCTTTGGGTTTGAGTTTGGCTGAGGAATTAAATATCTTCTCTCCACATCCTGATCTGATGATTAACCCAAGACTGAAGAGAGTCATGAGAAGGTCACTGCAGTGCAGACCTGGTTTCAAATACTATTGGAAATCATTTCAAATACTTTAGCTGTGTTTGATTGAGCTTGCCTGACTAAATGGAATCAAAAGAATTATAGTGTCCCAAAAGTGTAAAACCATCTTTAGTCTGCATTCCAGGCAGGCTAAAGAAAACGCTCAAAGTATTTGAAAGATCGAAAGATTTCAAATTGTATTTGAACCCAGGTCCGCTGAGGTTTAGTTCTAAGAACACATTCTCCATGGATTTACAACAAGAGCTTGTAGAATCTAAATGGATCTAGCACCATTATAACTACATTATGTGTGTATAACATTGTGCCAATAACTGGAGAAGAATGTAGTGTACTGTAGATTAGGGAGGTGAAGGGGTGTCTGGTGAAAAGGTCCAAAGTACAGTGAGTAGGAAAAAGCAGCTTGCTATAGGGGTTACAAAGAGAGTGTCCACCAATTAATTATACAATGAATAGACAGCCACAAATATTTTCAGTGAGATCATTTATATATACATACGGCTTCAACCAACATCTGCAAAAAGATTTTTTTCACAAAATCTTACTTTTTTTGTAAATATGGCGCAAATAGAATAGTGTCAGGCACTTGCTCCTCGAGGTTCCAAGAAAGCACCATGGTGTAGCTGGCTGGTCTGAGTTGTCACTTCTCCCCTTTAAGATATGACTACTTATTAAAGGGGAGGGTGGTTGGATGTTTTTTTAACACCAAGGCAAAAGAATAGCAGGCAACATTTACATACATGTCAGGATAAACATGAACCAATAACAATTAAAATGTAATGAACACTCACCAGAAACAACTACAGTCAACACCAACTCATCAACATTGATTTTAAGGTCAGCATCAACATTGCACAATAACCATTGACTTTAAGATTTGCCTGTGTCAAAATACAGGGCATTCGGAAAGTATTCAGACCCCTACACTTTTTCCACATTTTGTTACGTTACAGCCTTATTCTAAAATGGATTAAAAAGTTTTTTCCCCCCCTCATCAATCTATACACAATACCCCATAACTACATAGCAAAAACTTTTTTTTATTTTTTATAAATATGGAAATATCATATTTACACAAGTATTCAGACCCTTTACTCAGTATTTGGTTGAAGCACATTTGGCAGCAATTACAGCCTAGAGTCTTCTTGGGTAGGACGCTACAAGCTTTGCTCCGTTCATCTTTCCCTCGATCCTGACTAGTCTCCCAGTCCCTGCCTCTGAAAAACATCCCCACAGCACGATGCTGTCACCACCATGCTTCACCTTAGGGATGGTGCTAGGTTTCCTCCAGACGTGACACTTGGCATTCAGGCCAAAGAGTTCAATCCAGGTTTCTTCAGACCAGAGAATCTTGTTTCTCATGGTCTGAGAGTCCTTTAGGTGCCTTTTAACAAACTCCAAGTGGGCTGTCATGTGCCTTTTACTGAGAAGTGGCTTCCGTCTGGCCATTCTACCACGACGGTAGATTGGTGGAGTGCTGCAGAGACGGTTGTCCTTCTGGAAGGTTGTCCCATCTCCACAGAGGAACTTTGGAGCTCTGTCAGAGTGACCATCGAGTTCTTGGTCACCTCCCTGACCAAGGCCCTTCTCCCCTGATTGCTCAGTTTGGATGGGCGGCCAGATCTAGTAAGAGTCTTGGTGGTTCCAAACTTCTTCCATTTAAGAATGATGGAGGCCACTGTGTTCTTGGGGTCCTTCAATGCTGCAGAAATGTTTTGGTACCCTTCCCCAGATCTGTGCCTCGACACAATCCTGTCTCGGAGCCCTACGGACAATTCCTTCGACATCATGGCTTGGTTTTTGCTCTGACATGCACTGTCAACTGTGGGACCTTATATAGACAGGTGTGTGCCAAATCATGTCCAATCAATTGAATTTACCACAGGTGGACACCAATTAAGTTGTAGAAACATCTCAAGGATGGCCAATGGAAACAGGATGCACCTGAGCTCAATTTCGAGTTTCATAGCAAATGGTCTGAATACAGATGTAAATAAGGTATTTCTGTTTTTTATTTGTAATACATTTGCAACAATTTCTAAAAACCCGTTTTCGCTTTGTCATTGCGGGGTGTAGATTGATGAGGGAAAAAAAGTAATTTAATCCATTTTAGAATAAGGCTGTAACGTAACAAAATGTGGAAAAAGTCAAGTGGTCTGAATACTTTCCGAATGCACCGTATAATCATATAAACAGTTAACAATTATAGATATAGTTTCTAATCAGAACTCAGAAGGTCAAGTCTCTATACTTCAAACAAACAAGAGCTATTTTACAATATATATTCTGGGGTCCGGAATTATTGGATCCCTTGATAAAGATGCACAAAAAAGACTGTATGAAATAAATAGCACAAATACGGACCTATAGTGTATAATAAAAAATGTTATGTAAAAGAAAGAGGTCAAAATGATTGGATCCCATGCTTTCAATACTCCAGCACCGTCCCCTTGCAAGGATAATGACACTGAGCCTTTAAAAAAAGAGTTATATAATGAGATTGGAGAACCTAAGGAAGGATAGGAAGGACCTAAGACCATTCCGCCATACAAAATCGTTCCAGATCTTAGATATCCTTTGTCTGCGCTTATGGACTGCCCTCTTCAATTCAAACTACAGGTTTTCAATTGGGTTCTCAAGTCCAGAGACTGAGATGGCCATTGCAAAATGTTAATTTTGTGGCCAATTAACCATTTCTTTGTGGATTTTGATGTGTGCTTGGTGTTATTGTCTTGCTAGATGATCCACTTGCAAAGAAATTTCAGCTTCCTAGGACAGGCAACAAGGTTTTTGTCCTGGTACTTGGTAAAGTTCTGATGCCGTTGACCTTAACAAGGGCCACAGGACCAGTGGAAGGAAAATAGTCTGATAACATCAAAGATCCATCACTATATTTTACAGTTGAGTCAAGGTATTTTCTGCATATGTATTGTTCTTTCGAAGGCCAAACCCACCATTGGTGTGTGTGGCCAAAGAGCCCTATTTTCATGTCATCTGACCATAGCACCGCCTGGGGTTTGCTAAACGGCATTGGTACTTGGATTGGAACCGGTGCTATGGTCATATGACACGAAAATAGAGATCTTTGGCCACCCACACGAGCATTGTGTTTGGCCTTCAAAAGAACAATGCATATGCAGAAAATACCTCATCCATAAAAACAAAATTGGAGCATACTTTATTGAGCATACTTTATTCAAAGAAACGTATCTTTATTAAGAGATCCAATAATTCCGGACCCCACTGTAGATCATTTGTAATTCATAAACAAATCTCATTGTACTTTTATGGCAAATCTCAGACAAATATCAAAATACATTTTACTTTCTGTACATAAATTAAGAAATGTAACAGGCCCAAACACTTGTTTATGTTTGAGGATAAGCAGTTTTCTGTCAAATCTTTACAGTCAAAACGAATTATACAAAACACTTGAGCAACTACAAAACTTTAGAAGTGCAACATTGTAAACGTAAATTGGTCCGACTTTTATTCACGTTATCTTTTGTGTATATGTTGTTTACGAAGTCAATTTCAAAATGTCTACTTTCAGTTATTCGTTTTTTTTTTTTTATATAAACAGCAGCTAAGTAACAATGTCAGTTTCCAAAAACAAAAAGAGCACTTAAATCATTGCATAATATATTAGCTGAATACTTCATTTTTTGTTGAGTATCTATGATCAAATAAAATAGTGACAAAAAGTTCAGATAATAAGAAGAAGATTTTATACGATATCATTTTCTCAAGAATGATGATCTGAAAACCGGAACTAACATAGTGTGTCGGTCTCAAATGGCACCATATTCCCTATGTAGTGTACTACTTTTGAACAGAACCCCATGTGCACTATATAGGGAATAGGGTACCATTTTGGATGCAGACAGTCTCTCACAATAGGGTCTCTTTTGGTGCTGCATACCCTATCTTAAATGTTTCATTCATTTCAAATAATCTACATATTAATTTCTTATTATTTACAGTGAGGTCACATGCTGAAAGTAGGATAGGGATATTGTTTTGAAAGAAAAAAATGGAATCAACAAAAAGTGAAAGAAGAAAGATATTACATCACCCAGTACACATATAACTGGTAAGCTTTGTGAACGGTCCATTGTAACACCAATAACATGTCCATACATACTGTATATCAAGCAAAAAGTTACGGATCACATTTTACATACCCAATCCCCACGTACTGTGACAGAACGGTGAGAGGTACAAATAAGTTGAGGTATGAGTGTGTGAGTGTGCGTTAAATTCACCTTAAATTGCATTCATTAAACATGTTTAGTAAACAGCCACGTGGGGGAGAGGCTGGTAAAAGAGGGGAATCCATTTAGACCTCAAACTCAAATTCGATTTTAATCTGGGGAACACAAGAAAGCATCTTGTGGGGCTGATATACAGTAAGCTCCCGTGCCTGGAGTTTGAGACGGCTGATTTAGGTCAAGTCCCAAATGGCAACCTATAAGTGCAGACTCGACCAGGCTACTCCAGCACTACACAGATTCTCACAGGTCACGCAGGGAATTATTATAAACTACAATGCAAAGTCCTAGTAACAAATAAAGCCTCGACTTTAACCAAACTTACTCACACAAATCCGAGACTATAAAAGGTGCAGTGAATCAGCACACCGACTCTAACACATCAGGTGATTTAGGTTACACGTTTTGGTGTGTGACAACAAAAAAAAAGGAGGGAGAGAGGGAGGGTTGCTAGGGAGGGGAAAAGCTCAAATCCGGTGTTCTGCTGTTGAGCACTGTTATGTGAGAAACTAAAGTCCATTATCAGCCTCTCAAATTATCACTGCCCTCCTAATGCATACAGCGCCCTCGCACCCACAGACAGAGAGAAGAAGAGGAAGAGAGGAGAGAGAGAGAGAGAGAGAGAGAGAGAGAAGAGAGAGAGAGAGAGAGGAGAGAGAGAGAGAGAGAGAGAGAGAGAGAGAGAGAGAGAGAGAGAGAGAGAGAGAGAGAGAGAGAGAGAGAGAGAGAGAGGAGCGAGAGAGAGAGAGAGGAGAGAGAGAGAGAGAGAGAGAGAGAGAGAGAGAGAGCGTAATAAGGCACAAAGAGAGGTGAGTTAGAAAAGGGTAGGAGAGTGGGAGGGAAATGGTGGGAGTGAGAAAAAGGAGTCAGGGACGCGAGGTGAATGAAGGCCTGGGAGAGTGTGATTGTCACAATTAGATAGATGATGATTAGAGAAAAGTAGATGGAATTAGGAATCGTAACTCGAAAGCGACTTGAAGGGCAAGAGAAGGGAAGAGTGATGAACAGCTGAGGTAAGAATAGCCTGAGATGTTAGTAACCACTTGCTGCACTTCTCTGATTTGTCCTATCACTAAAATACATATATCTATTATCACTGAACTAGTCTGATTTGTCCTATCACTGAATCACTGTGACTTTGGCTATCCCTATGCTGGACTGGTTCCTGGGTAGATGGTTCAACATAGCATATTGGTCATTTGAAAGGCAATGAGAGGCAATGAAAAATGAATTTTAAATGCACACAGAGAAAGGAAATATGATCAAAATGTAAGAATATTCCTCATCACAAATATACACACAGTATACATTACATATGTTTGAAGTATTGTAGCATATTTTACATCCCTACTATTTTATTCATACATAATATGCCAAATGCTTTTTTGACAACCTTGTTGAAAAGCACCCTGATAGGGTGGGACTGACCCCACTTGAATGTAGAGTAGAACAGACTCCATTCCAGTTGTTTTTGAAGAGCTAAAACTAGCCCTGATCTTGTGTGATTTTGACACTGAACATAAAAAAGAAACACACTTGCAAAAACATCATGTGAGATCCCAAAAACGAAAATAACATAATAAAAACGAAAATATATTTCACAACAAAACATAGCTTTTTGTAAATCAGGCTCCAGCTTCTTCCAGGTTCTGTTGAAGTGAATGATATTGGGCCGAGTCGATCGCTGCTGTATTTACAAAGCCAACTTCAGACGAGACGTTCCCTCCAAACAAGCACAGTCTCAGCCAGCCCCGGTTCACTCTCTAGCCCTTCCCCTTGGCCCTTACCCTTCGATCTTCGCAAAATTGATTATTTCTTCCACCTTACAGATCTGCAATGGATAGTGAGAGAATTGGGACGGGCTGATGATAGTCCTGTGGAGAGGGGCAATGGTTTCTTTAGACCTTTCCATTCTCTCAATGAAAGCCAGTGGCGAAGGGTGAAAGGCCAGTGGTGAATGGTGAAAAATCTGAAAAACCACGCATGTAAAACCATTAATAACTGCATTATACATGGGTTTTAGGATTTCAAAACATTTACCACACATGGTTTGAGACACTCACCCACAGAATACTATATTATATTTACACTGTCAAATGATGTTGTATCTCTTTACACTCACCTGTCTGAGAGCGGTGTGTCCTAGCCAGACACCCAGCTGTGTGTGGTGGTCTTCACCCCAACCCCCTGACTGAACCCCTGAGAGGTTACCATGGGGTCAAAGTTGAAGTCCAGCGAGTCTCCGTCCATCAGCGTGTCATGAAGAACAGACTCCATGTCACACTCAAACCTCTCGATGGACATGTCATCTAGATCACTAGGCAGCCTCTCCTGATGATGGTTGTGATATTGGTGGTGATGGTGAGCCTGGGGATGAGCAGAGCTGTGGCCGTGGCCTAGACCTGGCCTCACATAACCATTAGCACTGCTGCCGTAGCTGGGTGGAGGAGCTCCGCTGTGGTGGGGACTGTGGTTTTGGTGGCCTGAGGCTGGGTGACCACCGCCACCACCGCGTGGCTGCTGCTGTAGCTGGTGGATGTGTGTCCTGAGGCTGGCAAGACGGGCTGGGCCCCCGGCGTGGTTCAGGCTGGTCAGGGGAATCAGGCCACAGCTGTTCATGGAGGGCCCAGAGGGGGGAGGGCCCTGGCTGTGGAGGGGCCGCGGGTGAGGGTGAGGATGTGACTGAGGGTGCTGTGGGTGTTGCTGAGGTGGGGGACTCATTATCTTCACGCCCCCGTGCCCCCCTACCTGTCCTACCTGCACCTGGCTGCTGTAGTTGGGAAGCATCCGCCCTCCTCCTCCTCTCCCAGACTGGGACACTACAGTCTCCATGGAGGGCATGGCCTCCCCACCACAACGAGGGTCGGCTACGTCAGAGGTCAGCAGCTCCTTGAGTAGCCCAGCAGGGCAGTTGTAATGGCTCAGGAAGGGTGCGAAGGACCCTGGCGACTTGCTCTCTTGCAGCGTCTGCATGGGGATGGGAGAGAGATGTGGGCTATTCATCCCTGGCCCGGCCTGGCCGTAGTGGCACTTCCTATAGTCCTGCTGTTGGGGCTGGGGGTGAGGGGTCATGGAGGGGGAGCTATAAGGGCTGTTCTGCAGCTTGGAGGAGGGAGAGGACCGGGAGGAGTCAGGCCCAGACCCAGGACCACCGCCTACCCCCAGCTGGGTTTGATTCTTGGGGGACAGCAGGTTGAGGTTGTCAAGGAGGCTATCCATCACGTTCTCTGTTCCGTGGTGACCGTGGTGATGACCACCCATGGAGTCGGCCAGGCCCACCTCTGATAGGCTAGGCAGGGTGGCCATGGATGTCATTTTAGGCCCCACCCCTCCGGGGTAGCCCATGTGGACGTCAGCCTCTGATAGGTCGACCTCCTGTTCCAGGAAGGGAGAGCGACGGCCAGAGAGGGTGGAGGCGTCGGAGCTGGTGCGCGTCCGGAAGGTGGTCCAGGCCTCGAAGTCGTCGTTGCTGTGGCTATGGGAGTTGGGGCTTCCGAGCCACTTGGAGTACTGGAAGCCTCCCGGGCTGTCTGCACCCCCATCCTGGAGAGCAACCTGGCGAGAGGAGAAGAAGCACAGAGGTGAGCTCAGGTAGACAAAGGTACACAGGTGGACAGGCCCCTGACACAAGGCTAAAAGAAAAACTCTGCACATTAGGTAGAGAATGGTTTAGTTCCAGCACCCTCAGATTAAACAGATTAACCTACACTGAGTATAACGAACATTAGGAACACCTTCCTAATATTAAGTTGCACCCCCCCCCCCCCCCCTCCATCCATGTCTCAATTGTCTCAAGGCTTAAAAATCCTTCTTTAACCTGTCTCCTTCCCTTCATCTACACTGATTGAAATTGATTTAACACGTGACATCAATAAGGGATCATAGCTTTCACCTGGATTCACCTGGTCAGCCTGTCATGGAAAGCGCAGGTGTTCTTATTGCTTTGTATACTCAGTGCATAATGCACCAAAAAAATGCTGGGTTAGAACCAACCCAATTTTGGTTATTTGGTAACTCAGTGCTGGGTAAATATTGGATAGAACACACGCTGGGTTATTTTGTCCCAGAAAGTTGGGTTGGGTGAATAACCCAACATGTTGGGTTGTTGAGATGACCAAAACATGGGTTCATTTAACCATCAATTGGGTTATATTCACTTTGATGCTGGGTTGATCCAGCAGATGGGTATTTTGTAATGTAATCCATAGGTTATTTTCAGGAGGCGTGGCTTATTAAGGTAGTGGCTTTCAGATAGTTATTTTCGCCACCTGAGTTAATGTAATTTGTGTTCATCATTTTAAGTTGGTACACTGCAAATTTTTATTTTCATGAAATATGTTTGCACATGGCATATTCGAATATAATATTAATAGCATAAGTATTTACATATTGTAAATCTAAGGGTGCTGGTGTCTCTATATACATAAAAGACAAGCTCTTGGTGACCATGCTTAAGGCCTACCTCCAGGAAAACAATATTTTGATTGGTATGCAATCAGATTTCAGGTCTAGCCACAGCACTGTCACGGAAACTTTGAAGGTTTTGAATGATGTTCACTGTGCCACGGATAGGAAGCAGCATCGTGTGTCTGTATTCATAGACCTGTTAAAGACATTTGAAACTGTGGATCATACTGTCCTGGTGCAGAAATGGAAGTGTATTGGGATTACTGGTCATGCTCTGGAGTGGTTTGTGAACTACCTGTCAAACCGAACCCAGTGTGTTAAGGCAGATGATTGTAAGTCGGACACCATAGAGTTGTGATCGGATGTGCCTCAAGGATCAACTTTAGGTCCGATGTTGTTTATAATATAGATCAACAACATTGGGAGACATATTGAGACAGCTGATGCACATTTTGTATGTGGATGACACTGTGCTCTATTCAATTGGCAGCAGTTTGACTTTTGAAAAAGCTCAAACAGCTTTTAACATCATTCAACAGAATCTGTACGATTTGAAGCTAGTTCTGAATTCCTCTAAAGCAAAATGCATGTCCCAAGTGGCGCAGTGGTCTACAGCCTCGAGAGAGACCCATGAGGTGGCGCACAATTGGCTCAATGTCGTCCGGGTTAGAGGAGGGTTTGGCCGGCCGGGATATCCTTGTCCCATCGAGCTCTAGCGACTCGTTGTGGAGGGCCGGGTGCCTGCAAGCTGACTTTGGTTGCCAGCAGGACGGTGTTTCCTCTGACACATTGGTGCTGCTGGATTCCGGGTTATGCGAGCAGTGTATCAAGAAGCAGTGCGGGTTGGCAGGGTCCTGTTTTGGAGGATGCATGGCTCTCGACCTTCGCCTCTCCAGAGTCCGTAGGGGAGTTGCAGCGATGGGACAAGATTATAACTACCAATTGGTGAGAAAAAGCGGTAAAAGTACTACAAAAAAAAATATATAACAATAATAATTATAAAAAAATATTCTAAAAAAATATATACAGTACCAGTCAAAAGTTTGGACAAACCTACTCATTCAAGGGTTTTTCTTTATTTTTAATATTTTCTATATTGTAGAATAGTAAAGACATCAAAACTATGAAATAACATATGGAATCATGTAGTAACAAATACATACATTTGAGATTATTCAAAGTAGCCACCCTTTGACTCGATGACAGCTTTGTACACTCTTGGCATTCTCTCAACCAGCTTCACCTGGAATGCTTTTCCAACAGTCTTGAAGGAGTTCCCACATATGCTGAGCACTTGTTGGCTGCTTTTCCTTCACTTGGCAGTCTAACTCATCCCAAACCATCTCAACTGGGTTGAGGTCGGGTGATTGTGTGTGCCAGGTCACCTGGCCCAACACTCTCCTTGGTCAAATAGCCCTTACACAGCCTGGAGGTGTGTTGGGTCATTGTCCTGTTGAAAAACAAATGATAGTCCCACTAAGCGCAAACCAGATGGGATGGCGTATCGCTGCAGAATGCTGTGATGTCCATGCTGGTTAAGTATGTCTTGAATTCTAAATAAATCACAGTGTCACCAGCAAAGCACCCCCACACCATTACACCTCCTCCTCCATGCTTCACATGGGAACCACACATGCCGAGATCATCCGTTCACCTACTCTGCGTCTCACAAAGACACAGCGATTGGAAACAAAAATCTGAAATTTAAGACTAAAGGACAGATTTCCACCAGTCTAATGTCCCTTGCTTGTGTTTCCTTGCCTAAGCAAGTCTCTTCTTATTATTGGTTTCTTTGCAGCAATTTGACCACGAAGGCCTGATTCACGGAGTCTCCTCTGAACAGTTGATGTTGAGATGTGTCTGTTACTTTAACTCCGTGAATCACTTATTTGGGCTGCAATTTCTGAGGCTGGTAACTCTAATGAACTTATGCTCTGCAGAACAAGTAACTCTGGGTCTTCCTTTCCTGTGGCGGTCCTCATGAGAGCCAGTTTCATCATAGCGCTTGATGGTTTTTGCGACTGCACTTGAAGAAACCTTGAAAGTTCTTGAAATTTTGCAAAATGATTGACCTTCATGTCTTAAAGTAAAGATGGACTGTCGTTTCTCTTTGCTTATTTGAGCTGTTCTTGCCATAATATGGGACTTGGTCTTTCACCAAATAGGGCTATCTTCTGTATACCACCCCTACCTTGTCACAACACAACTGATTGGCTCAAATGCATTAAGAAGGAAAGAAATTCCACAAATTAACTTTTAACAAGGCACACCTGTTAAGTGAAATGCATTCCAGGTGACTACCTCATGAAGCTGGTTGAGAGAATTCCAAGATTGCATTGATGACAACTTTGCACAAAGGGTGGCTACTTTGAAGAATCTCAAATATAAAATACATTTTGATTTGTTTAACACTTTTTTGGTTACTACATGATTCCATATGTGTTATTTCATAGTTTAGATGTCTTCACTATTATTCTACAATGTAGAACATAGTAAAAATAAAGAAAACCCCTTGAATGAGTAGGTGTGCCCAAACTTTTGACTGGTACTGTGTATATAAAATACATGGTATTTTCCAACACTAAACACTCTGAAAACCATGTAATTACTACCTTGGAAGGACATTCTATATTGCAAGTCAAAACTCACAAATATCTGGGAGTTTGGGTGGATGAGAAATTGAGCTTCACCACCCATGTAGAGAACCTTGTTAGGAAACTCAAGCTGTATTGGTTTTTATTACTGGCACAAAGCTTGTTTTTCTTCTCCGCTAGAAAATGGTTGATTCGTTGCACTTCTCTCTCTGTGTGTTGGACTATGGTGATACTATTTATGTGCAAGCCTCACGCTCGACACTGAAGGCTCTTCACTCTGTGTATCATGCAGTACTTTGTTTTGTCACCAGTCAGAGGTGTCTAACTCACCATTGTGATCGCTACAGTGCTGTCAGGTGGACATCACTAGCAACATGCAGGCTCAAACTCTGGTACATTCTTATTTATAAGGCCATTTTAGGAAAACTGCCATTTTATCTACAGATATCCTCTCTTCTAGCTCAAAATGAAAACACATACAGCCTCAGCTCTCAACCTTGTTTCATGCTAAGAGTCGCGGAAATTTAGAGCAGAGCATGGAATAAGGTCCTTTCATTACTCAGCCCTCAGTCTTGGAATTCCATCCAAGCCAACCTAAAACTCCAGGACCTAGTGTCGCGGGAGGACTTCAACGGATAAATGGATTAACAGGTTGTTGAGAAATGTCGTTTTTTTCTAGTTGTCACCTGATGTCAGTAGTTTGCATTGCCTTATGTAAAGAAGCGTGTTGTTTTACTTCACACACACCGCACACATGCCTGCGCGTGCACGCGCACGTGCACGCACACACACACTGTTTGTTAACTGCTGTATTTGTGCTGTTGCCAGTGTCTTCTGTCTGTGTTGTCCGTTTTGTCTTATATTTGTTTGTTCTTTTTGTTTTTTTTGTCCCAGCCCACATCCCCTCAGGAGGCCTTTTGTCTCTTGCCAGGCCATCACTGTAAATAACAATTTATTATTGACTTACCTGGTTAAATAAAGGTGAAATGAAATCAATAAAAATAACGGTTAAATTAAATAAAAGTTCTAAACATCCCAACATTTGAATATGCATAGGCTTCAAGGAACTCATACAGTTGTGTACGCCTCATTAAAGCTACAAAACTGTCAGTGTTCAAGCTTAACATGTGATAACAATACAACAGTGGAGATGTACCGGAATGACATTAACTCTCACATGTGGCCAAAAATAACTATCTGAAAGCCACGCCCTTACTTAGCCACGCCTCCAATCTACTGATCTGACCCGCTGGGTCATATCTCAATAACCCAGCATCAATAACCCAACCTTGCTCTTTTTAAGGAAAACAACCCATCTAATGCCTGCAACCCAGCAGTTGGGTTATCCATACAACCCAGCATTTTTTGGTGTGAGGTCTATGTTTATTCACTCTTCCATATTGACAAACAAACCCTGTAGAGGTTCTAAAATTAAGCTAATAATAGACCGTCTCCATTCTACTCCTTCCTACCTTCTTCTTTGCAGCCCGTCCTCTGCTCTTGGTGAATTTGCTGTTGTTGTCCATGGAGGCAGCCCTACGTCGGGGGGACTTCCCGCTCTTCCCTCCCTCGGGGTTCAGCATCCACCAGGAGCTCTTCCCCGTCCCCTCGTTCTGCACACGAACAAAACGACTGTGGAGGGACAGGTTGTGGCGGATGGAGTTCTGGAGGAGAGAGGGGGAAGGAGAGAGTTTTGATTGAACATCATAATAGACATTTGCAAGAACGCCATTCAGGCTTTTCTGTGTCTTTAAACGTTTTAGGATATGCTGTAAATTGCTTCAAGGAATCGCTCAAATAATGTCTGACCTTTGATTTCCAACGATGGTGCAAATTTGTTTTCCTCCACAGTATTCTTCCATTACAGAATCCACATCTACCTGACAAAATCTCCCCATAAGACAGTTGACGGTGTGATGTGTCAGTGTGTTTGAGGACGCACTTCAACCAGAGACACCACAGTCCCAGCTGCTCAATAGGAGCTACAAAGAGGAGACATTACCTACTGGGCTTGAAAGGGGGAAACTCATTTGTCATTTTTTCATACGAGGAGGAGGAGGTACAGAGTGAAATCAGAATAAACAGACCAGAAAGATAGACGAACAGTACCCTGCTCTGCACTGTATGTACACACACACACACACACACACACACATCCTCCCTAATGATATTTTGACTAGCCAGCTTTTTCCACTCACACCCAGACAAGACCTCTGTTGGCAGGGCCCCCTCTCTGGTGGGGGAGGGAAGGAGAGAGAGAAAGAGGGGAGCGAGGGGCATGTGGGCAGAAGGATCAGTATGTGGTGGTATCATTCAAACATTTCTGTAAATATTTGGCCTCCTGCACACAAACATACTGTTAACACAACAAATTCTCCAGTGTTCAAAAATAATAATAATTAACACTGAGTGTTAAATCAAAACTAACAAGTGGACAGTATGGCGATTCAGGGTCTAACAAGTCAAATACCATGCCTTAAACCTTCCCTTACACCTAAACACAATAAAAGCACAGATCATAATTTCCGAGACGTACGTTTTTGTCACTAAAGCTCCACTTAGCTTTACTGTACTTTATGAATGCCCCGCACCATTACTCCTAGTATTCAGGGTCTACTACAGCGTTTCCCAAACTTGGTCCTCGGGACCCCTGTGGGGGGGGGGGGGGTCTACCATGTCAAATACCAAGCCTTAAACCTTAAAACATATGTCCATCTAGCTCTGGGGTTACAGGACAGGGCTCTGCGCAGTGGCCTTTAATACACTTTAAGTATGGTTTGGGACCTGATATGTTTTGATACCAAAAGTAAAGGATCCCGTAGCCCTCCACCCTGACTATAACCTTGTTTACAATCTACAAAGATGTGCAGGTCTTTGAGGTGTGCACTCTGAGCCAGAGATGAAGGTGCTAGTGCTAGCGTTGCAGTGAGATTTAAAAGAAACTAAATAGAGAAGAGTGTT
Organism: Salvelinus sp. IW2-2015; assembly: GCF_002910315.2. Classification (NCBI taxonomy): domain Eukaryota; kingdom Metazoa; phylum Chordata; class Actinopteri; order Salmoniformes; family Salmonidae; genus Salvelinus; species Salvelinus sp. IW2-2015. The sequence goes on along the minus strand of NC_036863.1, from coordinate 44,308,475 downwards.
TTCTTCAACATTTCAGTCGCAACACACAGCGCAAACACACAGCGCAACCAATGGTTGTAATCCTCTTCACAATAGCTCTTAATAACACGTTTCCTGTAGGACTCCACCCTGTTTCACCTGGACAATCCTTCACCGTCCATCTATCAACTCCCCCTCACACACACACACACACACACACACACACACACACACACACACACACACATAAACACACACACACCTACAAACACACACACACACCCTAACCACATACACCATCAAACAGAGAGAAAATATAAGCGAGAGATAAAGTACAAAGGTAGGGAAAAAATGTTTTTAAAAGATTTTCTTTCGTTTTTAAAGGAGGGCCGGGCTGTGTTACAAAAGACACCCAGGGAAATAGTTTCAAGAGCTCAGTAAATTGAAATAGTTCCCCACCCAAACCATTCCTCTTTCAAGAAAACAGCTATAAAGAATATAACTGACAAATAATTGAACTACTGTAGCTGCATATTACCTCAATTACCTCGACACCGGTGCCCCTGCACAATGACTCTGTACCGGTACCCCCTGTATATAGCCCCGCTATTGTTATTTACTGCTGCTCTTGTAAGTAGGCATTTCACTGTAAGGTCTACAAATGTTGTATTTGGCGCATGTGACAAACACAATTTGATTTGATTATTTGACAGTCAGATAAGTTATAATTCACAACCACATAGCTATATGTACTGTATAATCTCACCACCCAGAACCAAATCTCGCGGTGCATGTTTTCCAGTCACAAGAGACCCAACTTGGCTAGACCAGTGGGTTTTGTGAGGCAAGATCTGATTAGCCTGGATCTACTCGAAGGGGGTTTGAGTAACACTTTCTCTTCATGACTCACTTCCACTTTGTGTGTGTGTGTGTGAGTGTGTGGGTCAAATCAAATCAAAGTGTATTGGTCACGTACACAGATTTGCAGATGTTATTGCTATAATGCTTATATGTCTAGCTCCAAAAGCGCAGTAATACCTAGCAATAAAAAATAAAAATAAACAATACACACACAATCCCCCCCACAAAAAATATATATAGGTTGAGCCATTACTATAATACAGTATATACATACAGTGTAAGTGGGTGAAACAGTATGTAAACATTATTAAAGTGGCCAGTGTTCAATGACTATGTACATAGGGCAGCAGTCTCTGTGCAGGGTTGAGTGCAGGGTTGAGTATCAGGTGGTAGCCGGCTAGTAACAGTGGCTAAAGTTCAGGGCAGGGTACTTGGTGGAGGCCAGTTAGCTGTTTAACTGTCTGATGGCCTGGCGGTGATACAGCCTGACAGGATGCTCTAAATGGTGCATCTGTTGACGTTTGTGAGGGTCTTAGGGGCAAAGCCACATTTCTTCAGCCTCCTGAGGTTGAAGAGGCGCTGTTGCGCCTTCTTCACCATGCTGTCTGTGTGAAGGGACCATTTCATGTTGTCAGTGATGTGCACGCCGAAGAGTTTCTGACCATCTCCACTGCGGCCCCATCGATGTGGATAGGGGTGTGATCTCTCTGCTGTCTCCTGTAGTCCACAATCAACTCCTTCGTTTTGTTAATGTTGAGGGAGAGGTTCTTTTCCTGGCACCACTCCGCCAGGGTTTTCACCTCCTCCCTGTAGGCTGTCTCATCATTGTCGGTAATCAGGCCTACTACCACTGTTGTGTCATCAGCAAACTTGATGATTGAGTTGGAGACGTGCATGGCCAAGCAGTCATGGGTGAACAGGGAGTACAGGAGGGGGCTGAGCACGCACCCCTGTGGGGCCCCCGTGTTGAGGATCAGCGTGGCGGAGGTGTTGTTGCCTACCTTCACCACGTGTGGTCAGCCCGTAAGGAAGTCCAGGACCCAGTTGCACAGGGAGGAGTTAATTGGCAGCTCAATGTTGTTTTCCTCGAAGCAGGCAAAGAAGATGTTAAGCTCGTCCAGGAGTGAGGCGTCGGTGTTCGCAAAGTGGCTGGTTTTTCCTTTATAATCTGTGATTTTCCCTGCCACATATGTGCCCAATTTGTAAGTCGCTCTGGATAAGAGCGTCTGCTAAATGACTTAAATGTAAATGTAATGTAAATGTGTCTGAGCCATTGAATTGTGACTCCACTTTGTCCGTGTACTGTCGTGTGTGTACTTGTTCTTCTATTGTTCTTCTACAAGGAAAATTCTCCCTAGTGAGTACAAAGGCTATTTTAAGCTCAGGGGTCAGGTTTAGTGTGTGTGTGTGTGTGTGTGTGTGTGTGTGTGTGTGTGTGTGTGTGTGTGTGTGAATGGGTTGAGTTGATGAAAGTAAGTATTGGAGTAAGAGCTTGAATCATGATCAATACAGTGGTTGTAGAGAATGGGAACCATGGTAACTAAGCCATGAAGACTGAAGATCCTCACCTGTTGAAACCTATGTGTCTTATGGGGGGAGGCGTTTACCAGGAGGCTTAAATGTACACACACACACACACATTTGTTTTACTATCCTTGTGGGGACCAAACAATTGATTCCCATTCAAAATCCTTTAAAAAAACTAAAACGAACCTTAACGCTAACCTTAACCCCAAATCACTGACCCTAACTCCTAACCCTAACTGTAACCCTGATTGTAACCCTAAACCTAACCCCTACGCCTAAAATAGTCTTTTTTTCTTGTGGGGACCGGTAAAATGGGGACGGTAAAAAGACCGTCCCCACTTGTTTGAATATTCCTTTTTACTATCCTTGTGAGGACTTCTGGTCCCCACAAGGAGAGTAAAACCAAATACACACTATGTGACCACCTTACTTTTTGTTTTGTTTTAGTAAACAGCAGAAAAAAATGCTGGCTTAAAATCAACGCAATTTGTCTTATTTAGTAAACCAGTGCTGGCTAAATATTAGACAGAACACATGCTGGGTTATTTTGACCCAGCCAGTTGGGTTGGGTGAATAACCCAACATGTTTGGCTGTTGAGATTACCCAAACATGGGTTAATTTAACCATTAATTGGGTTATATACACTTTCATGCTAGGTTGACCCAGCAGCTGGGTCTTTTTTAATGTAATCCATAGGTTATTTTTCCCCACCCGTGAGGGTAAATGTCATTCGTGTTCATCATGTTAATAAGTTGGTACATTGCCAATGTCATGAAATATTTTTTTACATGACATATTCTAAAATAATATTAATAACATTAGTATTTACATATTGTATAAAAGTGGTAACTATCCCAACTTTGGCATTTTCATAGGCTTTAAGAAACTCCTACAGTTGTGTAAGCCTCATTAAAGCTACAAAAACGGGCAGTTTTCAACCATAACATGTGATAACCATACAACAGAACAGATGAACCGGAATGACTTTACTCTCACGGCCATCCAATAATCTTAAAGCCACGCCACTACTAAGCCACGCCTCCAATATACTGCTCTGTCCTGCTGGGTCATATCTCAATAACCCAGCGTCAATAACCCAGCATCAACAACCCAACCTTGTTCTTTTAAAAGAAAACAACCCAACTAAGTGACCTAACGCTTACAATCCAGCAGTTCAGTCATCAAACAACGTAGCGTTTCGTTTTAGGGTAAGGGGCAACAACAGCACATACCAGGAAGAAAGACAGGAGGGAGAAGAATAAAAGAAAGCTATTACCTATTATCATTTATGTAATGGAGAAAAATAGAAGTCTTTAGGAAATGAACACGATTCTCCTAGCTACCCACAGAAGAGAGGAGGAGACCACGGGGCGGCAGGTAGCCTAGTGGTTAGAGCGTTGGGCCAGTAAGCGAAAAGTTGCTGAATCGAATCCCCGAGCTGAGAAGGTAAAAATCTGTTGTTCTACCCCTGAACAAGGCAGGTAACTGACTGTTCCCCGGTAGGCCGTCATTGTAAACAAACGTGCCTAGTTAAATAAAGGTAAAAACAGACAACATAGAGAGACATATGGGTATAAAGAGGACAGAAGCTAAGGAATATAACAGCGAAATAAAAGAAAATAAAGTCCCTGATCAATTAGCTCTATTTTGGCAACCCACTGGACACAAACGTCTAATTTTGATTTGCATTCGATTGAGTTGTCAACTAACGTGTAATCAATAAAAACTCATTGGATTAGTTTAAAAGTTGGGTGACAAAAAGACAAACATTCCCGAAATTCCTTTACGTTGATGACGTTTTTGTTGTTGAAATGACATGGAAACAACGTTGATTCAATCAGTTTGTGCCCAGTGGGAAAGACATGGGCAGATTGACACAACCCCTCGCTTTGTAGCCTGAAACCAGATCTGTTTGTGCTCGTCTTGTCTTGCCGACTCCTATAGGAACCAGGCTACTCTTTCTGTCCCTCTGTAGTCAGTCTGTCCCTCTCCTACCTAAACACACAGCCTGTACCATTACAGAAGACAACAAGGTCAAATTACAAGGACTGACAGACAGACAGATTAGACACACAGTCTGTCTGTCTCTGACACACACACGCACACACACACACACACACACACACACACACACACACACAACATTACACACACACACACACACACCACACACAACACACCACCACACACAACACAAGTCCAACACACATCACAACCACACACACACACACTGAACGCGCGGCGCTGATACTGTCTAGCCAAAATCTTCCCAGCACGCTATAGTATCAACTTACTGTTGTGATGCAGCAGGACACAGGGAACAGAGAGAAAGACCCAAACAAGACAGGCGACAGAAAACAAAACACCCACCCAACAACCAACCAGGGAATTTCCCAAAACAACCATGTGGACTGAGGCTGAGCTAGGCTGAGACACCCCTCTGTACATCAACCCAGATGTACCAGACCACAGGATTCTGCATGGATACACACACACAGATACTGACTCTTGGAATGAACAACAATAGAATGATTATCCAAATGAGGCACAAGAATATCCATTTTGGTTTAGGATTTACAACAGTGACATTTTTCCATGTTTACTCACTCACAACATGATTCATAATACAACAATGACCTGGGTGTCTCCTGAATTGCTCACATTCAGTTCAATCTATACTACACAACCTTTCTTCTCCATTCTCCCCCTTCTTATTGCAACTTTCCATAGATGTATGGAACTACGGCTCAAATCCCAGTGCTAGGCACACATTTTTTTTGTTTTTTTGTTTTAAACCTTAAAATAAACCTTAAAGGGTAAGTTCACCAAAATTAACATTTGGGTAGTTATAACGTATTTATTGAGGTCCTAAAAATGTATTGTCTCATTTTATAATTTCATGTCTGTTGAATGATGAGCAAAACCTGAAATTCCTACCGTGTGCTGTTTTTTCATTATGGACAGTTTTTCAGCGACCTACAGTACCTTCGGAAAGTATTCAGACCCGTTGACATTTTCCACATTTTGTTACGTTACAGCCTTATTCGAAAATGTATTAAATAGTTTTTTCCCCTCGTCAATCTACACACAATACCCCATAATCACAAAGCAAAAACAGCTATTTCGAATTTTTTATCATTTATTACAAATAAAAACTGAAATATCACATTTACATAACTATTCAGACCCTTTACTCAGTACTTTGATAAAGCACTAATGGCAGTGATTACAGCATCGAGTCTTCTTGGGTATGATGCTACAAGCTTGACACCTGTATTTGGGGAGTTTCTCCCATTCTTCTCTGCAGATCTTCTCAAGCTCTCAGGTTGGATGGGGAGCRTTGCTGCACAGCTATTTTCAGGTCTCTCCAGAGATGTTTGATCGGGTTCAAGTCCGGGCTCTGGCTGGGCCACTCAAGGACATTCAGAGACTTGTCCCGAAGCCACTCCTGCGCAGTCTTGGCTGTGTGCTTAGGGTCGTTGTCCTGTTGGAAGGTAAACCTTCGCTCCGGTCTGAGGTCCTGAGCGCTCTGGGGCAGGTTTTCATCAAGGATCTCTCTGTACTTTTCTCCGTTCATCTTTGCCTCGATCCTGACTAGTCTCCCAGTCCCTGCCGATGAAAAACATCCCCACAGAATGATGCCGCCACCACCATGCTTCACCATGCTTCATCACGTGTGATGTGACGCTTGGTATTCAGGCCAAAGAGTTCAATCGTGGTTTCATCAGACCAGAGAATCTTGTTTGTCATGGTCTGAGAGTCTTTAGGTGCCGTTTGGCAACATCCAAGCGGGCTGTCATGTGCCTTTTACTGAGGAGTGGCTTCCTTCTGGCCACTCTACCATAAAGGCCTGATTGGTGGATTGCTGCAGAGATGGTTGTCCTTATAGAAGGTTCTCCCATCTCCACAGAGGAACTCGGGAGTTTTGTCAGAGTGACCATCAGGTTCTTAGTCACCGTCTTGACCAAGGCCCTTCTGCCCAGATTGCTCAGTTTGGCCAGGCGGCCAGCTCTAGGAAGAGCCTTGGTGGTTCCAAACATCTTCCATTAAAGAATGATTGAGGCCACTGTGTTCTTGGGGACCTTCAATGCTGCATACATTTTTTGGTACCCTTCCGCAGACCTGTGCCTCAACCCAATCCTGTCTCGGAGCTCTACGGACAATTCCTTCAACCTCATGGCTTGGATTTTGCTCTGACATGCAATGTGAACTGTGGGACCTTATTTTTTATTTATCCTTTATTTAACTAGGCAAGTCAGCTAAGAACAAATTCATATTTACAATGACGGCCTACTCAGGCCAAACCCTAACACGGACAACGCTGGGCCAATTGTGCACCTCCCTATGGGACTCCCAATCACGGCTGGTTGTGATACAGCCTGGAATCGAATCAGGGTCTGTAGTGACGCCTCTAGCACTGAGATGCAGTTCCTTAGACCACTGCGCCACTCGGGAGCCCCCTTATATAGACAGGTATGTGCCTTTCCAAATCATTCCAATCAATTGGATTTACAACAGGTGGACTCCATTCAAGGTGTAGAAACATCTCAAGGATGCTCAATGGAAACAGGATGAACCTGAGCTCAATTTCGAGTCTCATAGCAAAGGGGCTGAATACTTATGTAAATTAGGTATTTCAGTTTATTTTTTGTATTTTCTTTTTACAAAAATGTCTAAAAACCTTTTTTTGCTTTGTCATTTTGGCGTATTGTATGTAGATTGATGAGGGGAAAAAATATTGAATCAATTTTAGAATAAGGCTGTAACGTAACAAAATGTGGAAAATGTCATTGATGGACAATGATATTTAAACCTTGTCTCAGATTTTGTTAGCAGATTTAAGTCAAGACTGAGACTAGACCACTCAGGAACACTCAACAACTCCATTCTCCATTCAAGCCATTCTGGTGTGTCTTTTGCATAAACATTTGTGTAATTATCCCGCAGAAAAAAAAACTTATCCCAGGGTTTTCAGAAGACTGATGTGGGCTTTCCTCTAACTTTGTATCTAGGGTTTGCTCCTCTTATATTTATTTTGATCCTAACAAACTCCCCCGTCCCTGCTGGTGACAAGCATACCCATAACATGATGCTGCCACCGCAAAATAATTATTACAAAAAATCCAATTCAATACCTTTTACATTACATTTTATGGCAGGAAAATAAAAAAATACAAAAAAAGGTAAAAGGGGGTGTAGACTTTCTATAAGTACTGTATATCCCAAAAACAGTGCCCAAGAGGTAAACTCCTCTGTAAGAGAGGGCTGTTTCAGGCCCATCCGAAGGCTGTCACCCTCACCATTATAAATAAACATAATAGTCCCAATGATCTGCCAGGATAGCGTTGAGGGTGGTTGCCCAATGAGCAAAGAGCATGACACCCTTGCCCGTGCTCTCGTTCAATCCAAGTACATGTGCAACGTGCGTACTGGACAACGACAGGAACATCTTTCTGGGGAAGGCGACGGGCGAAAAGAAATAGGCTCCAAGGTGCGACAACGAGAAGTCGGCCAAGGGTGGGGCTAGGTACATTAACCTGAAAAACCTTGGGGCAGATTGTGAGCATGAACAGTGGTAGGTAGTCAAGACACAATCAAGACGCAGTCAAGACCTTTAGGGATGCCAAGGGTAGTGGTAAAGAAAAAGACTGAGGAATATTACATCTCCACGCTTCTCAGCGGCTAGTAGCGGCTAGTAGCTGCTGTGAAAGGATCTTAAGCACAATAGACACATCGCAGGATGAGCTAAAGGCTTAGAGACTGGGTGTAAGCGATGTGCCTCCCCTAGAAGTGACATATTAGTTTGGGATAAACTGTATTACTGTCGGGGCCTTGGCAGGCCCGAGAAAGAGGCTAGAGGACCTGACATTTTCAGGAGCATAGCACCCTGGAAAACAGAGGAACGATCTGTTTAGTCATACCACTTTTTCAAGAAAACGCATCAACTGTAAAACAGAGAGCATGCCTCATGCAGCTGGCACTAATACTCCCAGACTTTTTTTTGGGCATAGCAAATTTCATGTCTGCTGAGTGCTAATTTGAACATTGTGAAAATTCTGTGAAACTTCCGGCGCGCGTTTACTATGAACACTGAGGCTACTGTGGCTATTTGATTATAATGTAGGCCTACCAGATTGGCCTAACATCAAAAACAACTGAGAAAAATGCATCCCATGACATTTTAACATGGAAATAGCTGTTCTCTCATTCAGCCTACATTAGCAGCAAATGTGTGGTGTTCAATGTAGGCCTACATTCCATGAGACTTTTGAAAAAAAAAACATGCAGGGCTTGACATTAACCTGTTTATCCACTTGGCCTTCAAACAAGGAGGTGATTGAAAATGTTGTGTTGTTTGATGCAAAAAAAACATTATGTATAATTATTTTTTATTCCCATACCATTATTACAGAGAATAAGAAAAATGATGCTACCCTCTGCCTATTGGCTACTTAGCTTATTCAAGACTTGTTGCAAAATACAACACTGCCCCTTTAAGCTCTTTACCGGACTTGCTTTTCAAAAATACTAGAAATGCACACATTCTGTGCACTTGTAGGAAGCAACCCCTTCCCCATTGTTGACTAGAAATTAGCTATAACTGGGCTAATAACTCACTAACTGGCAAAGAATATGATCAAATGTGCACAGGTTATAGGTTAAAGTTATACCTCTGTATAAGAAGGGGAGAAAGTCTGACCCTGGGAATTATAGGCCTGTATCTATCCTCTGTGTAACATCAAAGATCCTGGAGAGAATTGTACATGAGCAAATTTATGAATATGTTAACAAACAGGGTCTAATGTATAATTTTCAGTCGGGTTTTAGAAAAACATACTCCACTGATTCATGTCTACTTTACTTGACTGACTTCATCAGGAAAGAGATTGATGAGGGAAATCTGTGTGGAATGGTACTGCCTGACCTACAGAAGGCCTTTGATACAGTTAACCACTGTCTCCTAATCTCCAAACTGGAGGCACTGGGGTTAAGCAGTACCCCTCTAGGCTGGGTAAAGTCCTATTTATCAGGAAGGGAGCAAGTAGTAGAGGTTAATGGTTCACTGTCTCAGGCAAAACTAATGAGTTGTGGCGTTCCGCAGGGGAGCGTGCTTGGGCCTCTGCTGTTTTTATTGTATATTAATGATATGAAAGATGCTTGTTCTTGCCGTCTTTTTCTTTATGCGGATGACTCTACACTTCTGGTGTCTCACAAAAGTAAAACTATGTTGGAGAGCATACTTAGCACAGAGCTTACTAACATTAGCAAATGGCTTGGAGATAATAAGCTATCTCTGCACTTAGGGAAAAATAAAGCAATTATTTTTGTGAGGGATCCAGACCTAAATTGTGTAGGTTGTCTGAAATCAGAGTGGAGTTAGGGGGTGAGGTGCTGACTACTAAAACCTCTGTTAGCTACTTGGGATGTATCCTTGATGGAAGCTTGGGAGGTGTGAGCATGGCCAATAAGGTGCTAGGGAAGGTTAATGCCAGGATTAAGTTTTTGTCTAGAAAGTCCAAGCTGCTTGATAAGGACTCCATGAAAGTGCTAGCTACTGCCCTCATTCAATGCCATTTTGACTATGCTAGTACTTCCTGGTTTGGGGGCTTATCTAAACTTATGAAGGGGAAGCTCCAGATAGCCCAGAATAAGTTGATCAGGGTAGTWTTGAAGGTGAGTCCACGTACTCACATAGGCAGGAGCTGCTTTCAGGAACTAAACTGGCTGCCTGTTGAGGCTAGGGTGTCCCAGATTAGACTARGTTTGGTTTACAGGAGTATTTATGGTCCTGCGCCCAGATATTTAAGTGATTACTTTCCTCKTGTTAGGGATGCACACAATCACAGCACCAGATCAGGTGTTGCTGATGTGTGYTTATACAGGTTCAGGAGTAATGCTGGGAAAGGTACCTTCTTTTATACTGGAGCCTCAGAATGGAATGAGTTGCCTCTGCCTATAAAAACAACGTCCTCTCTGGACAGCTTTAAAAAATAAAGTAAAAATATGTTTGATGTCCTCTGTGCCCATATGAATAACCCCTATGATGTAACTGGAATGATGAGATAGATGTTTTTCTTTTATGTTTTTGTTTTATTATTTCACTGCCATACTGTGTTCGATCTTGTATAGCCATCTTGTCTCAAGAGGACCACAATGGAAATAAGTCCCAGACTTTATTGTATGTTATCCTCAATGATTTTATTCATGTGCATGTATGGCTTTTAAGTTTTATGTGTGCTTGTTTTTAAAAATGGTCGAATTAATAAACTAAACTAAACTAAAAGGTGGCTACATGCAGCTCTCGCTTTGATCTCAAAACAAGCGCATCTACTCACGACAGCTCATGCTGTCCAGTTCAAAGTGAATGGCACAGATCCATATATGGCAATGGATATTTGCATTTAGGCCTACTGCAGCTCTGATTGGTTAGGGTGCACCGGTCTGTGTAGAGTACGGGTCTGACAGGCGCTGCATGGTCAATCTGACGTCTGCATTGGCCGTACAGCATTTACGGTGATATCAGGGAAGTCAGGGCATTCATACTTCTTGCGCTTCGCCGAGCAGCGGGCCTCTGGAGGCCTGGCATCTGGAGGCATCGCAATTGTGTCACACCATTCATACGGCGCCTCCGACCACATTTTCGGATCAAGCATAAATTGGCTTTGAGTCGTGCATGTCAATGCAATAGAATCGTACTCCAATGCGCTCTGCCTGCAAGAAAATCTCTTAGCTTTGCATAGTTCATTTTGTTTCAGTATGTTACATTGAAAGTGCCTACAGTGGTTGCTCCACTAAAAGTTTTGTGATTATGCTGCGGGACTTAAGAGGTAATTTGTGGTTTAGTACGGTACCCTGCGTCACTACTTCATTGCTCCAGACCAGCACAAGGGGGAGTTAGAGCACTAATTATGCTTTGGGTCCTACTGTGTCTCTAACTGACAATGAATGGGCGACGTAAACCTAAATAGAAACTGATAATTGTGTACGACTTCAAAAACTAAAACTGTTGTTACACTAAGGTTTTTATTATTTTATTTTGTTAGGATTATTTTTGTTCTTACTGTAGTACTGTAGCCCACTCCTGACCGGTCACATTGTACAGGGCCACTAGCAACGGTCTAAGACACTGCATAGCAGTCAAGCTGTGTTGCTACAGATGCCGGTTCAATACCCGTGCCGGCGTAGACTGGGAGACCCATGAGATGACTGTAGGTTTTTGGTTTCTCTCCCTCTAAAATCAGAAATAAATCATTCTAAATAACAAACTGGCTTCATTTACAAATTAGTAACATAGGATTTACTACAAAACTTATTGTATGATCCGATGGATCTGGATACTGTCTTCAAGCACATTTCTGCAGCATTCATAAAAATGCGATCAATACATGTTGATGACTTCATTCCTGTGCAGTTTGTAACTAACTTGGTAGAGTGACTGATAACCAGAACCTGAAGCTGTTTTTTGAGTGGGCAGCTTGATGATAGCCAGTCAATATTTAAGTCACCCTGAAAATATACCTCTCTGTTGATATCACATACATTATCAAGCATTTCACATGTTATCCAGATACTGACTGTTAGCACTTGGTGGTGAATAGCAGCAGATAGTCAAAATATGAAAGTCATCTGTTACTAGCAAGGTATTCATTTCATGAACCTTGTTTCTTAAGCTACATGTTAACATGGGCTATTTTGAGCACTTTTCTGGGATGATTTCTTGTTTTCAAGTAGATATTCTCATGTTATTTATGTTAGTGCAGGGTGAGCTGCAAGCAGGGGATTTCCTACTAGGGCACACCGCCTCAGTGCGAACAGCATAAATCTGGTCAATAGGCACATGACTGCTGCATACAATAGCTGTACGATCAGCAGAGGCATTCATGGCAGTTAGAGGGACATAAATTAGGTTACTTACATTGTGTCTACCAACGCTCCTGGTATAATGTACATTTGCTAAAGCATTATGACAACTCAGCGACACAATGGTAGGGACTAACTGAGCTGGGCTTGGGTCATTGATAAGTCATTGTCTCAACGCAGCCTTATAATGCTGTGTAAGGATCCAGGAACACAAATGATTTGGGTGGATCCCATCCTCCTTATAAAATGGGTTTTGTTTCCAAAAGATATCGAAATTGTCAACAAAAGTTACACCCATTGAGCTGCAATAATCATGTAGCCAGTTGTGAAGAGAAGGAATCCTGCTAAAGCGTTCAATGCCACGATTCAGAGAGGGCACAGAGCCAGATATGATCAGCTCTTTAAATGATCAGCTAGCTAGCTAGCCGTACACCGGTACACAGTGTCCTTCACCTCCGCCTGTCGGGCACTGTTTTCCTGCAGTTCTATTAAAGGTGTTCAGGACACTGTTTACCGGCAAAGGACACTGTCTACCAGCGAAAAAACTAAGATAATACTTTTGTTTGCCTTTTGACCCATGTTCAATAGTGTCACACGCATGAAGATGTGCTCAAGAGTGGGGGGAGTTGACTACAAATACGAATTATCTAGAATGCCATTGTATGCTTAAGCGTTTCCCTTCACTGGAACTAAAGGGCCTAGCCCGAACCATGAAAAACAGCCCCTGACCATTATTCCTCCTCCACAAAACTTTACAGTTGCCCCTATGCATTGGGGCAGGTAGAGTTCTCCTGGCATCTGCCAAACCCAGATTCGTCCGGCGGACTGCCAGATGGGGAAGCGTGATCACGCCAAAGAACGCATTTCCACTTCTCCAGAGTCCAATGGCGGTACACCACTCCAGCTGGCGCTTGGCATTACACATGGTGATCTTAGGCTTGTGTGCGGCTGCTTGGCCATGGAAACCAATTTCATGAAGCTCCCGAAGAACACTTCTTGTGCTGATGTTGCTCCCAGAGGCAGTTTGGAACTTGGTAGTGAGTGTTGCAACCAAGGACAGACAATTGTTACGCACTATGCGCTTCAGCACTCGGCAGTCCCGTTTTGTGAGCTTGTGTGGCCTACCACTTCGCGGCTGAGCCGTTGTTGCTCCTATACATTTCCACTTACAGCCCTTATATAGTTGATCAGGGCAGCTCTAGCAGGGCAGAAATTCTACGAACTGACTTGTTGGAAAGGTGGCATCCTATGACGGTGCCACGTTGAAAGTCACTGAGCTCTTCAGTAAGGCTATTCTACTGCCAATGTTTGTCTATGGAGATTACATGGCTGTGTGCTCGATTCAGCAACAGGTGTGGCTGAAATATCCGAATCCACTAATATGAAGGGGTGTCCACTGTACACATACTTTTGCAGATAGAGTGTATGTTTATATTCGGAGCTACATCCATGGTAACAAGTATTAAATGACAATGGTGGTCATGTCAACTAGTTAAAACATGTGTGGAAAGCTACAGAGAAGTATATGAGATCTAATCTTAAATGGCATTCGTACTCTCCAATATGGCGTAATAAAGAAGTGTTTCTTAGCGTGTAAGAAAACCATTTATATCAGATTCGTTGTCTAAGAAGGGTATCTATACTTTCAAAGACATATTCAATGTGAATGGACTCCTCAGTTTCCAGGAAATCTGCCACTGTTTTAATGTCCCAGGTTCATCATTTTGTCTTTACCTTCACCTCTGCCTATCCACGCGAGCCTTTGGAGTCCCCTGAGGAGCAGAATTAGCAGTACACCCATTGGTCAAACTTCTAACAGACAGACACCCCTCAAAAGGAGTTGTACTGTACTTATAGATAAAATAATGTCATTAGATCCAATAGTGAGGTTGCTTTGTGACGACTCTGATTTGCACTTGTCAGAGCGCCAACAGAGAGTGTGGTTGGCAGGATCCACAGCTGCTAAGAAAATGATTGTGTAAAGGTGGATTCCACCTCATCAGTTACCATTGCAATAATGGCTGCTCACATTTAACTCTCCACAGCCAGGATCCACAGGGCCAAGGTGTTCACTCTGGACACATGGAAAAAAGCAGCAGCGGACATTTCTGAACTCTTAAGCAGCGGGCCTTTACATCCATGAATGTGTATTAATAATTTGTAACTATTTCTGAGCATTTATGATGTATTGTTCAGTAGATTTACTATGTAATATACATTTATTTGCTTTTATCATATTATTTATTTAAAAAATATATATCTATAAACGTATTGTATACATCCTCTGAATTGAAATAATAAAATAAAAAAATAACAATAAAAAATGAATGCATAAACTTAACATAACTTGTTTGCAAGCTTTATATTCTCAAAACATCTTTGCAACAACATCATTGCACGCCGTGCTTGAAAATGAAATCACAGCATCTGAACTACATCTAATATTAGCAACAATCAAGTTGAACAAAGAAGAGATATTACTCCTTAAAACCTCTCTGGGATAGGGGGGACGCTTGCGTCCCACTTGGCCAAAAGCCAGGGAAAATGCAGAGCGCCAAATTCAAAATAAAATGATATAAAAATCAAACTTTCCTTAAATCACACATGTAAGATACCAAATTAAAGCTACACTCGTTGTGAATCCAGCCAAAATGTCAGATTTCAAAAAGGCTTTTCGGCGAAAGCATAAGATGCTATTATCTGATGATAGCACAACAGTAAACAAAGAGTATAGCATATTTCAACCCTGCAGGCGCAACACAAAACGCAGAAATAAAATATAAATCATGCCTTACCTTTGACGAGCTTCTTTTGTTGGCACTCCAATATGTCCCATAAACATCACAAATGGTCCTTTTGTTCAATTAATTCCGTCCATATATATCAAAAATGTCCATTTATTTGGCGCGTTTGATCCAGAAAAAAACAGCTTCCAATTTGCGCAACGTCACTACAAAATATCTCAAAAGTTACGTGTAAACTTTGCCAAAACATTTCAAACTACTTTTGTAATACAGCTTTAGGTATTTTTAAACGTTAATAATCGATCAAATTGAAGACGGGTCTATCTGTTTTCAATACAGGAGGACAACAAACTAACGCTACTTTTCTAGTCTTGCGCAACTCTCAAACAGTACACATAACGTTACACTGATTCAAGATGGCCGTACTTCTTCATTGCACAAAGGAATAACCTCAACCAATATCCAAAGACTGGTGACATCCAGTGGAAGTGGTAGGAACTGCAAACAAGTCCCTTAGAAATCTAGTATCCCAATGAAACCTCATTGAACAGACAGTGACCTCAAAAAAGAAAAATCTGAATGGTTAGTCCTCAGGGTTTTGCCTGCTACATAAGTTCTGTTATACTCACAGACATGATTCAAACAGTTTTAGAAACTTCAGAGTGTGTTCTATCCAAATCTACTAATAATATGCATATCTTATATTCTGGGGATGAGTAGAAGGAAGTTGAAATTGGGCACGCTATTTATCCAAAAGTGAAAATGCTGCACCCTATCCTAGAGAAGTTTTAACCAACCAAAGAAGCTCCTCTGTGATTGTCCCTGTAACATCCCATCCAGTCAGACAGGAAGTTAGCCCCTAACTTTCATGTGTGTCACTTCAGGCAGGAAGACTTGTCAAAGGGTTGAGGGTGGAGGAGGGGAAAGCAAAGGGATAAGGGAGGAGAAAGGGAAAGAAGAGGAACAAGGAGAGAAGCCAGCAGGGTCATAACTGTAAAGACTGCTGCCCCCTAAGACACATTCACACAGCAAAGGAGGTATTCACACACAGCTAAATCAATAGTGTATATTTAACTCTGAAAGTAAAATGTATACTATTGTCTGTGAACATATGAGTCCCACTGTACTGGTGTTAAAATAATACTTTCGAAATTGTTCAATATTTAACTCTGTTGCAGTGTTCCCCATTGTAATCTTACAGTGTTCAAAGAACCTCGATCGTGGTGTTTGCAAAGCTCTACTGTAAAGTAATACACAACACCTACAGTCTAAAACATAACACTTGATTTAGAGTAAACTGGACTCACTTTGCTTCGTTCTGACTCTGTTACACTTTTCAGCCTAATAAATTAAAACCTGTAGTTTTACAGTAAATCATTTTTGGGTGTTGTTTGGTGTAAAGTATAACTTGCATATTTCTCGGTGTTCCTTTTCTTTTTGAGTAAATTGTAGAGTTAACACCCATGACTGTATTTGTTAGTGACAAAAACATGGTTGTTGAATTCTTTCCTTTAAAGCTGTAATATGCAACTTTTCAGGCAACCATACCAAATGCACATAGAAATGTAAGTTATAGATCTGTAATTCTCAATGAAAGCAAGTCTAAAAAACTGGGGATATGTTCTTTTTGAGCTATATCTATGCTTCCCGATCTTAAGTTTTTGCGTCTTTTACTTAAGGTACACCAGCTTCAAACAGCTGGAAAAACAATATTTTTGGTTATGGAAAATATATTTCACAGCGGTTTAGGATGGTACAATAATTCTCTACACTATTCACTGAAAGGACAAATAATTAGGAACACCTTCCTAATATTGAGTTGCACCCCCCCAGGAGCATCCAAATTATTTTGATCATCCTTGAGATGCCACTACATGTTGATTGCAGTCCACCTATGGCCAATTGTTCGGGCATGATTTAGAAAGAAACACACCTGTCAATATATACAGTTGAAGTCGGAAGTTTACATACACCTTAGCCAAATACATTTAAACTCAGTTTTTCCACAATTCCTGACATTTAATCCAAGTAAAAATTCCCTGTTTTAGGTCAGTTAGGATCATCACTTTATTTTAAGAATGTGAAATGTCAGAATAATAGTAGAGAGAATGATTTATTTCAGCTTTTATATCTTTCATCACATTCCCAGTGGGTCAGAAGTGTACATACACTCAATTAGTGTTTGGTAGCATTGCCTTTAAATTGTTTAACTTGTGTCAAACGTTTCGGGTAGCATTCCACAAGCAGTTGGGTGAATTTTGGCCCATTCCTCCTGACAGAGCTGGTGTAACTGAGTCAGGTTTGTAGGCCTCCTTGCTCGCACACGCTTTTTCAGTTCTACCCACAAATTTGATAGGATTGAGGTCAGGGCTTTGTGATGGCCACTCCAATACCTTGACTTTGTTGTCCTTAAGCCATTTTGCCACAACTTTGGAAGTATGCTTGGGGTCATTGTCCATTTGGAAGACCCATTTGCAACCAAGCTTTAACTTCCTGACTGATGTCTTGAGATGTTGCTTCAATACATCCACATAATTTTCCTTCCTCGTGAAGCCATCTATTTTGTGAAGTGCACCACCCCCACAACATGATGCTGCTAAACCCGTGCTTCACGGTTGGGATGGTGTTCTTCGGCTTGCAAGCCTCCCTCTTTTTCCTCCAAAGATGACAATGGTCATTATGCCAAAAAGTTATATTTTTGTTTCATCAGACCAGCGGACATTTTTCCAAAAAGTACGATCTTTGTCCCCATGTGCAGTAGCAAACCGTAGTCTGGCTTTTTATGGCGGTTTTGGAGCAGTGGCTTCTTCCTGCTGAGCGGCCTATCAGGTTACTGTGGATATAGATACTTTTGTACCTGTTTCCTCCAGCATCTTCACAAGGTCCTTTGCTGTTGTTCTGGGATTGATTTGCACATTCGCACCAAAGTACGTTCATCTCTAGGAGACAGAATGCGCCTCCTTCCTGAGCGGTATGACAGCTGCGTTGTCCCATGGTGTTTATACTTGCGTACTATTGTTTGTACAGATGAACGTGGTACCTTCAGGCGTTTGGAAATTGCTCCCAAGGATGAACCAGACTTGTGGAGGTCTACAATTTTTGGGCTGATTTCTTTTGATTTTCCCATGATGTCAAGCAAAGAGGCACTGATTTTGAAGGTAGGCCTTGAAATACATCCACAGGGACCCCTCCAATTTCCTCAAATGATGTCAATTAGCCTATCAGAAGCTTCTAAAGCCATGACATAATTTTCTGGAATTTCCAAGCTGTTTAAAGGCACAGTCATCTTAGTGTATGTAAACTTCTGACCCACTGGAATTGTGATACAGTGATATAATCTGTCTGTAAACAATTGTTGGAAAAATTACTTCTGTCATGCACAAAGTAGATGTCCTAACCGACTTGCCAAAACTATAGTTTGTTAACAAGAAATTTGTGGAGTGGTTGAAAAATGAGTTTTAATGACTCCAACCTAAGTGTATGTAAACTTCCGACTTCAAATGTATAGATTTTATATTTAACTAGGCAAGTCAGTTAAGAACAAATTCTTATTTACAATGAAGGCCTCGGAACAGTGGGTTAACTGCCTTGTTCAGGGGCAGAACAACAGATTTTTACCTTGTCTGCTCGGGGATTCGATCTAGCAACTTCTCGGTTACTGGTCCAACGCGCTAACCACTAGGCTACCTGCCCCCCTATGAGCGGGAGATAAGGTCCAACAGTTGACAGTGCATGTCAGAGCAGAAACTATACCATGACGTCCAAGGAACTGTCAATAGGTCTCTGAGATAGCATTGTGATGAGGCATATATCTGGGGAAAGGTATAAAACAATTTCTAGAGTGTTGAAAGTTTCCAAGAGCACAGTCTCCATCATTTGGAAATGGAAAAAACTACCTAGAGCTGTCCGTCCGACCAAACATAGCAACCAGACAAAAAGGACCTTGGTCAGGGAGGTGACCAAGAATCCAATGACCACTCTGACAGAACTACAGAGTTCCTTGGCTGAGATGGGAGAACCTGCCAGAAGGATAACAGTCTTTACAGCATTTCACCAATCTGGGCTTTATGGGAGAGTGGCAAGATGGAAGCCACTCCTGAGAAAAAGACACATGACAGCACCCCTGGAGTTTGCAAAAAGGCATGTGAAAGACTTTGAGCGCATAAGACAAACGTTTCACAAACGTGGTCTGATGAAGCAAAAATGTAACTATTTGGCCTGAATGCAAAGAAAACCAGGGACAGCTCATCACCCGTATAACACCATCCCTATCGTGAAGCATGGGGGTGGCAGTATCATGCTATGGGGATGCTTTTCAGCGGCAGGGACTGGGAGACTGGTAAGGATAGAGGGAACAATGAATGGAGCCAAATACAAACAAATCCTTGATGAGAACCTGCTTCAGAGTGCAAATTACCTTAGACTGGGGCGAAGATTTACAGTCCAACAGGACAATGACCCCAAACATAGACAAAACAATGCTGGAATGGCTTCAGAACAAGAATGTGAAAGTCCTTGAGTAGCCCAGCCAATACCCAAAATAGAATCCCATTGAAAATCTTCGGAAAGACTTGAAGATTGCTGTTCATTGCCGCTCCCCATCTAACTTAACATAGCTTGAGAAATCTGAAAGGAGTAATAGAAGAACATCCCCAAATCCAGATGCTGAAATAGTTTATGTGTTGGAGGGCTAGGGTCAGTCTGTTATCTCTGCTGTATTTCTCCTGTCTTATCCGCTGTCCTGTGTGAATTTAAGTATGCTCCCTCTAATTCTCTCTCTCTCTCTCTCTCTCCCTCTCCCTCCACTCCCCTCCCGGAGGACCTGAGCCCTGGGACCTTGCCTCAGGACTACCTGGCCTGATGACTCCTTGCTGTCCCCAGTCCACCTGGTCGTGCTGCTGCTCCAGTTTCAACTGTTCTGCCTGCGGCTATGGAACCCTAACATGTTCACCGGACGTGCTACCTTGTCCCGGATCTGCTGTTTTCGACTCGCTCTCTCTCTACCGCACCTGCTGTCTCTACCTCTGAATGCTCGGCTATGAAAACTGACATTTACTCCTGAGCTGCTGACCTGTTGCACCCTCTACAACCACTGGGATTATTATTATTATTTGACCCTGCTGGTTATCTATGAACGTTTGAACATCTTGGCCATGTACTGTCTGTAATCTCAACCCGGCACAGCCAGAAAAGGACTGGCCACCCCTCAGAGCCCGGTTCCGATCTAGGTTTCTTCCTAGGTTCCTTCCTTTCTAGTTATTTTTTCCTAGCCACCGTGCTTCTACAGTGCACCTGCATTGCTTGCTGTTTGGGGTTTTAGTCTGGGTTTCTATATAGCACTTTGTGACATCGGCTGATGTAAAAAAGGCTTAATAAATACATTTGATTGACTGATTCATACACACATAACCATACTCAAAGCTGTAATCGCCCCCAAAGGTGCTAATACAAAGTATTGACTCAGGGGTATGAACACCTAAGTAACTTAGATATTTCTGTATTTCATTTTCAATAAATTTGCAAAAATACCTCCTAAAATGTTTTCACTTCGTCATTATGAGGTATTGTTTGTAGATGGGTGAGAAAAACTATTGAATTGATTTTGAATTCAGGTTGTCACAACAACATTTGGAATAATTCAAGGGGTATGAATACTTTCGAGAGGCACCGTAGGTAGAAAAGCGTGGATGAAGACAGGGGGCTGGGGGCGTGTGTGTGTTAGAGAGACAGTGTGTAAGGGAGAGGGAGAGGGATGTTGCAGGGTTCGAGGCACGGACAGGGAGGGAGAGAGGCGGAGGGAGGGAGGGAGAGGGGAATGGTTTGCCGGTGAGAGGGCCGGGGTCCATGAGTTCAGAGTGAGCTGAGAACAGAGCAGAGCAGAGCTCCTCGGCGGGCGCTGACAGACAACAAACAGGCTTGAACAGGAGAAGGAGGAGAGGGGGGATGGGAGGAGCGGTGAGGGGAGGCCTCAGACATGACTTGCTAGTTCGACTGGCTCGGGCCGTCTGGCGTCTGCGTGACTCACTGAAACACTAAAACTTAACCCCCTTTCTGAGCCTGATTCCTACTTGTGTGTGTGTGTGCGTGTGCTCTGCTCTGCTCCACGGCTAGCTGTGGGCTGGGGCTCCATTAAGAAAAGACTCCCAGAGCTGAAGCACGTCCAAGCAGGCCTACTGTAGTGCTGGGCAGCCTGCCCGGCCCAGTCAGCACCACAACATGAGAGAAAAAGAGAGAGTGAGAGAGTGAGAGAGAGAGGGGGGGGGGGGGGGGAGAGAAAGAGAGGGAGAAAGTAAGATAAGAGAAAGAATGAGAGAGGACCACAGGAGTAGGGTTTGTAGTAAACAAACAGGATGAAACTGCACAACAAGAAACACTACGACTAGTGTAATACTAGTGTATTATTGTTACTACATTATACTGTATAGATGAGGGTCTTGTCACACCGACTGTGTCTGTGTTTACTTGTGCTAGAACTTCCTTCAACACCCTGGCCTGGTGCCTACCAAGTGAGTACTGTATCTCTTCCACTCTCTCTTCCTTCCTCTCTCTCTTTTCCTCTCTCTCTCTCTATCTCTCTCTTTCTCTCCCTCTTTCACTCATACACACAGTAAAGCATGAAACACAGGACGTGAGTCATTTGAAAAGGCCTGAGAATTGAGAGAGAGAGTTGGCAGTTATATCTTCTAATCATCCAAATCACAGAGAAAAACCCAAACACAATGTTATCCGGTCTTTGCCTGCGTGCATGAATGCATGTGTGTTACATTGTGCAGGTGCGTGCGTGCATGCGTGTGTTACTTATTGTGTGTGTGTGTGTGTGTGTGTGTGTGTGTGTGTGTGTGTGTGTGTGTGTGTGTGTGTGTGTGTGTGTGTGTGTGTGTGTGTGTGTGTGTGTGTGTGTGTGTGTGTGTGTGTGTGTGTGTGTGTGTGTGTGTGTGTGTGTGTGTGTGTGTGTGTGTGTGTGTGTGTGTGTGTGTGTGTGTGTGTGCATGACTAAGTATGAATGCCCTTAGCATTAAAGGGTCCATGGTGAATGTGGCAGCCATGGGGGATCCAAGGAGTGATGGCCATTCCTCTTGGGGGCTAATCCCTAAACTGAGACAGGTCTCGCCTCACTCCACAGGACATAGCAGAGGAGGCCTTCACAACATCATTGACTCTGGGCTGGGGTTGTCCCGTCCTCTTCAGACACAATACCCTGAAATGTCAACCCTCCCCCAAAAAATACCCTGTGAGTCATTTGAGGCAACCCATGTTCAAAACAAAACTAGAGCCAACGTCACAGGGCTGAGAGGTAGATATGGGAGATTAGATATATGATAGCGTGAACTCCAATCCTTTAGATCTGTTTTCACCTACGGACAGAACCTTCTGGTGTTTTCTGGGTATGAGAGGATCTGTTCTTCTGTATCTACAGTGCCTTCAACAAGTATTCACACTCTTTACTTTTTCCACATTTTGTTGTGTTAGAGCATGAATTTAAAAATGATTCAAATGAGATTTCTTTTGTCACTGGCCTACACACAATACCCCATAGTGTCAAAGTGGAATTATGTTTTTCAAATTGTTAAAAAATTACTAAAACATGTAAAGCTGAAATTTCTTGAGTTAATAAGTATTCAACCCCTTTGTTATGGCAAGCCTAAATAAGTTCAGGAGTCGAACAGTGAATTTCAAACACAGATTCAACCACAAAGACCAGGGATGTTTTCCAATGCCTCGCTATTGGTACAACGATACAGGCGTTCTTCCTAACACTGAAAAGAAGGAAACTGCTCAGGGATTTCACCATGAGGCCAATGGTGTCTTTAAAACAGTTACAGAGTTTAATGGCTGTGATAGGAGAAAACTAAGGATGGATAAACAACATTGTAGTTACTCCACAATTCTAACCTAATTGAGAGAGTGAAAAGAAGGAAGCCTGTACAGAATGAAAATATTACAAAACATGCATCCTGTTTGCAACAAGGCACTACAGTAATACTGCAAAAAATGTGGCAAAGCAATGCACTTTTTGTCCTGAATACAAAAGCATTATGTTCGGGGCAAATCCAATACAACACATTACTGAGTACCACTATCCATATGTTCAAGCATAGTGGTGGCTGTATCATGTTATGTGTATGTAATTGGACTGGGGAAGTGGGGAGTTAAGCCCGGATGAAGACAGGCAAAATCAGGCAAAATCCTAGAGAAAAACCTGGTTCATTCTGCTTTCCACCAGACAGTGGAAGATGAATTCACCTTTCAGCAGGAAAATAACCTAAAAAGACAAGGCCAAATCTACACTGGAGTTGCTTACCATGAGGACAGTGAATGTTCCTGAGTGGCAGAGTTACCATTTTTATTTAAATCTGCTTCAAAATCTATGTCAAGACCTGAAAATGGTTGTCTAGCAATAATCAACAACCAATTTGACAGACCTTGAAGAACTTTGAAAAGAATAATGGGCAAATGTTGCACAATCCAGATGTGGAAAGCTCTTAAAGACTAACCCAGAAAGACTCATAGCTGTAATTAATATGCCTTTGTCAGTGATTCAGGGGGTTGAATACTTATCTAATGAAGATACATTAGCGTAGACAAAAAAAAGTCAATTAAATCCATTTTTATCCTACTTTGTAACACAACAAAATTGGAAAAATTTCAACAGGTGTGAATACATTCTGAAGGCACTGTATCTGTATCTATGCACTCTTAGAAATAATGGTTCCAAAAGGGTTCTTTGTGGAGGGATAGGGTTCTTCAAAGAACCTTGGTCTTAGTGACAACAGACCTAAATATGGGGGCAGGTTTTAGTGGGTGGAATATTATGACAATTGGAGGTTTACAAAGTTGCAGCTACATTTTGCTTAACAGTGCAAATTATTATGGTACAGCTGTATGGACACTTAATCATCATGGTGCTTTTTAATGGTAAGTTTACATTGGTTGTGGTAAGTATAATTAAAACATAGGTATCATTATGATAAGTGGGGAAATAAGTATAGCAAGTTATAATTGTAATGGCTTAGTAGATCATTAAAAAGAAGATACATTTTTACATGGCTAAAAGCAAAAGAATATAATATCTATTGTTTACAGGAAACTCAGTCTACAAATATAGATGAGGTTGGGTGGGAAAAGGACTGGGTGGGAGAAATATATTTTTGTCATGGGCAAAGAAATTCAAAAGGGGTGATTCTACTAATGAATAAAAAATCTGATCCGATTGTGCAAACAGATTCACAAGGAAGTTGAATTATTTTAAATAAGCTATTGGACCAAAAACAGATCTGGCTAATTAATCTATATGGGCCAAATAAAGATGATCCACACTTTTTCGAAAATATATATAATAATCTATTGAGCTCACAAGCAACAAAATAATCTATTATTATGGTGGGAGATTATAATACCGTTTTAAGTACCTCAATGGATCGTAAAGGAAAAACTTCTACAAACTATCCCCCTCAAGCACTTAAGGAGATCGCACAGATCATGGATATATTAGAACAAGTGGATATATGGAGGTTGAAAAACCCTGACCTAGTGAGATATACATGGAGGAGGCTTAATCATGCTAGCCGTCTTGATTATTTCCTAGTCTCATTCTTGCCGGCATCAAAAGGTTTAAAAAGTATTAATAGGAGACTGAATGCGATCGGACCACCATCTAATTGGCCTCCATATAACTCTTACAGAATTTCCACATGGACGGGGATATTGGAAATGTAATCAAAGCCTATTGGATGACAATTTGTTCTTAACTAAGACAAATAATTAATCATGTACTTTTTTTGGTACAACATACACTACCGGTCAAAAGTTTTAAAACACCTACTTATTCAAGGATTTTCTTTATTTTTATTATTTTCTACATTGTAGAATAATAGTCAAGACATCAAAACTATGAAATAACACGTATAGAATCATGTAGTAAGCAAAAAAAGTGTAAAAAAATCTAAATAAATGCTATATTTGAGATTCTTCAAATAGCCACCGTTTGCATTGATGACAGCTTTGCACACTCTTTGCAAACACTCAACCAGCTTCATGAGGTAGTCACCTGGAATGCATTTCAATTAACAGGTGTGCCTTGTTTAAATTCATTTGTGGAATTTCTTTCCTTCTTAATGCGTTTGAGCCAATCAGTTGTGTTGTGACAAGGTAGGGGGTATACAGAAGATAGCCCTATTTGGTAAAAGACAAAGACCATATTATGGCAAGAACAACTCAAATAAGCAAAGAGAAATGACAGTCCATCATTACTTTAAGACATGAAAGTCAGTCAATATGGAACATTAAAAGAACTTTCAAAGTTTCTTCAAGTGCAGTCGCAAAAACCATCAAGCGCTATGATGAAACTGGCTTTCATGAGGACCGCCACAGGAATGGAAGACCCAGAGTTACCTCTGCTGCAGAGGATACGTTCATTAGAGTTACCAGCCTTAGAAATTGCAGCCCAAATGAATGCTTCACAGAGTTCAAGTAACAGACACATCTCAACATCAACTGTTCAGAGGAGATTGTGTGAATCAGGCCTTCATGGTCAAATTGCTGCAAAGAAACCACTCCTAAAGGACACCAATAATAAGAAGAGACTTGCTTGGGCCAAGAAACATGAGAAATGGACATTAGACTGGTGGAAATTTGTCCTTTGGTCTGGAGTCCAAACTGGAGATTTTTGGTTCAAACCGCCGTGTCTATGTGATACAGTGTGGGTGAAGGGATGATCTCCACATGTGTATTTCCCACCGTAAAGCATGAAGGAGGTGGTGTTATGGTGTGGGGGTGCTTTGCTGGTGACACTGTCTGTGATTTATTTACACACTTAACCAGCATGGCTACCACAGCATTCTGCAGCGATACGCCATCTCATCTGGTTTGGGCTTTGTGGGACTATCATTTGTTTTTCAACAGGGCAATAACCCAACACACCTCCAGGCTGTGTAAGGGCTATTTTACCAAGAAGGAGAGTGATGGAGTACTGCATCAGATGACCTGGCCTCCACAATCCCCCAACCTCAATCCAATTGAGATGGTTTGGGATGAGTCGGATCGCAGAGTTAAGGAAAAGCAGCCAACAAGTGCTCAGCATATGTGGGAAATACTTCAAGACTGTTGGAAAAGCATTCCAGGTGAAGCTGGTTGAGAGAATGCCAAGACTGTGCAAAGCTGTCATCAAGGCAAAAGGTGGCTATTTGAAGAATCTGTTTAACAATTTTTCTGTTACTTCATGATTCCATATGTGTTCTTTCATAGTTTTGATGTCTTCACTATTATTCTACAATGTACAAAGCAGTAAAAATAAAGAAAAACCCTTGAATGAGTAGGTGTTCTAAAACCTTTGACCGGTAGTGGGTTTGTGCCCTTAGGCGACGTTGTTGCCGGTGATGTCTGGTGAGGACCTGCCTTACAACAGGCCTACAAGCCTGTTGTAAGGCAGACTGCCTATGGTGGACAGTCTGAGCACTGATGGAGGGATTGTGCGTTCCTGGTATAACTTGTGCAGTTGTTGTTGCCATCCTGTACCTGTCCCACAGGTGTAATGTTCGGATGTACTGATCCTGTGCAGGTTTTGTTACACGTGGTCTGCCACTGCGAGGACGATCAGCTGTCCGTCCTGTCTCCCTGTAGCGATGTCTTAGGCGTCTCACAGTATGGACATTGCAATTTATTGCCCTGGCCACATCTGCAGTCCTCATGCCTCCTTACAGCATGCCTAAGGCATGTTCACGCAGGTGAGCAGGGCATCTTTCTTTTTGTGTTTATCAGAGTCAGTAGAAAGGCCTCTTTAGTGTCCTAAGTTTTCATAACTGTGACCTTAATTGCCTACCGTCTGTAAGCTGTTAGTGTCTTAACAACCATTCCACAGGTGCATGTTCATTAATTGTTTATGGTTCATTGAACAAGCATGGGAAACAAAAAAAAAGCTTTTTTGCCTTCATACAGATTACAATTTCTCATTTTCGACTAATTGATTATGAAATGTTGTTTAAAGTATCGCCCTTTCTTAAACAAGCCATACAAAGCTGGTTAAAATTGTGTTTTATCCTCCAGAAAAGATAGAGCAAATATTACAACAAATGTTATGGTTAAACTTAAATATACTGATCAATAAAAAACTATTATTTATTGGAGAATTTTTAAAATATATATATTTATTAATGATATTATGAATAGAAACGGAGGAGTTATGTCACATTTGCAGTTATCGAAAATATATGGGAATATCTGCTCAATCCAAATTTACTGAGGGTTGGGATTAAAGAGTTTATGTTTGGTAATGTATTATTGTTATGTGACTGCTTTATATAAAAGGACCATGTATTTAAAATGTATATGTAAAATGTATGTATATGTAGCAAAAGAGCTGTAAAAAAAAAAATGACATATTTGTCCTTCCAAAGAGGCGAATAAAAAAAATCAAAATATAAAAACATTTTCATCTGAGGAACTCTTTTTAGAAGATGAGGGTTCTTTGTAAGGCAAACCTTTAACATCCTAAGAACCGTTTTTGGAAGAAAGGGTTCTTTGATGATTCTTTGGAAGGCAAGAAGTATTCTTTGAAAGTCAAGAAGGGTTCTACATAGAACCTAGTTAAATAAAGTTTAAATATATATATATTTTTTTAAACCTGAATCTGAATATGCTTTTTATTGTCTTTTTAAAATGTATTTTAAATACTGCCTGAGCATAAGTGTTAACCTCAAGTTAAAAATTCCCTTAATCATTTTACATGTACTAATATAGTTGATATCATTGCCATGATTTCTGTCTTTCAAGTAAGTACTTTCTGTGATTTTATTGAGCAGAGAGTAGGAGAATAGCAGGGAGTATGAGTGAACTAGCAGTGTATTATACAGTACACGCCTCTGGATGAGCGTTTTCCTGTTTGCTTATGGCGGAATAGAGCTCATTTAGTGCGGTTTTAGTTCCAACCCTGCTCTGTGGTGGTATGTAGACAGCTACGAACAATACAGATGAAAACTCTCTGGGTAAATAGTGTGGACTACAGCTTATCATAAGATACTCAACCTCAGGCGAGCAAAACTTTGAGACGTCCTTAGATATTGTGCACCAGCTGTTGTTTACATAAATGCATAGGCCACCGCCCCGTGTCTTACCAGAGGCTGCTGTTCTGTCTTGCCGATAGAGTGTATAACCCGCCAGCTGTATGTTCTTAATGTCGTCGTTCAGCCACGACTCGGTGAAGCATAAAATATTACAGTTTTTAAATGTCCCGTTGGTAGGATATATGTGCTTTCAGTTTGTCCCATTTATTTTCTAGCGATTGAACGTTAGCTAGCAGAACGGAGGGCAAGGGCAGATTAGCAACTCGTCGCCTGGTCCTCACAAGGCACCCTGATCATTTGCCTTAAAATGTCTGTTTCCTTCTCCAGCGAATCACGGGCATCTGGACCTGGTCGGGTGTCAACAGTATATCCCTTGCGTCCGACTCATTGAAGAAGAACGCTTCGTCCAGTTTGAGGTGAGCAATCCCAGTTCTGATGTTTAGAAGCTATTTTCGGTCATAGGAGACGGTAGCAGCAACATTATGTACAAAACATGTTACGAACAACGCGAAAAAACAAACAAAATAGCATGATTGGTTGAGGGCCAATAAGACGGCAGCCCTAACCATAGGTCGCCATCACAACACACACCGCTACTGTCTGCATACTCTGGTTGTAAAACTGTCTCTCAAGCACTCAAAATTGGCTAGGATTCTCCTCTATTCAATACTGGTCATGCAATTCTGACAAAGTAAAAATATATTCTTAGAATAACCTAATTGACAAGTAACTCCTCTGTTGTCAAGATCTCCCCTGTACACTGAATATTTTAGCCTTAGTTAGCTACCCCAGCCCACCTTAACCATTTGATCCCTGGTTCATTGAAAGAGGTTTTTTTTGGGGGGGGGGGTTAATTGTAATGTTGCGGGTTAGCCAACCATCCTCCAGGAGAGCTACTGGGTGTGCAGACTTTTGCTTCAGCCCTGCTCAAACACACCACATTGTAAAAAATCAGCTGCTAAACAGGACCTTAATAAGCTGACTCTGATGTGTTTGAGCAGGGTTGGACCAAAAGCCTGCACACCCAGAAGCTCTCCAGATAGAGGGTTGACGGACATGTGTTTTATACAGTAGCCTATCAGTGCATTGTTTTACTTTGTAGGGGGTTAAGTGCCTTGCTCAAGGCCACAACGACAGGAGATATAATACATGGTACCAGGGACCAGCAGCCTTCCATTGTCAATACCAGTGATAATAATGAATGTTATTTTGTGAGGTGGTTCCTTGCATCATACAACATCATTTTCAGTCACCTTTTAGGCACATGGTGTTACAGGCCATTTTTTTTGGGGGGGGGACAAAAAAAATCATGCTCCAAAGGTGGTCCAACAGATTGAAGTCGTCATGAACTGAACTGTTCTCCAACAACAACAGCATCATATCTATGAGCACAAGACATTGAAAATACATCTTCCTGGTTGCAAAGACGTTAAAAAGATGTTGAAAGTTCGGCTTTCAACCAATTTTGCTCACTGGGGATATCTTACTAAACTGAAAAACAAGTTGATGGTCCCAGCTGTTGAGGCTGGCTGCAGTAAGATTAGTGAGGCGTGAGGAGGATCACAGTAACGGTCACAGGTCAAGTCAACAAAAAACAAGACCCAGAGACTGCCAGGTGCACCCTGGATGAGAGAACAACCAATCCACAGAGACTGAATTGACTGACAACTGAAAGATCCATCACAACCACACTAACTGCAACTGCCAAAGCATCCCCAGGAGATTCAGTCATTCAAGGAGACAAACCAACACATCAACAAACATCACAATATATTGTCACATTGACTATAAGATTTAGCATGGCCCAATAACCATAAGAGTGTTGGCAAAACAGAACAAATAAATCTGGGACCATTTCTGCTATTTAACCCTTTCCAGCAGGAGCATTCTAATTTCAAATAATAGTTACGATGGTTAAAAGCCTTAATAACACTGCCGTCCAATCACCAATTTCATTTCTGGAAATTGCTATTTACACATGACAATATGAGCTAAAAATACAGTACCAGTCAAAGGTTTGGACACATCTACTCATTCAGGGTTTTTGTTAATTTGAACTATTTTCTACATCAAACAATAATAGTGATGACATCAAAACTATGAAATAACACATATGGAATCATCTAGTAACCAAAACAAGTGTTAAACAAATCAAAATATATTTCAATTTGAGATTCTTCAAAGTAGCCACCCTTTGCCTTGATGACAGCTTTGCACACCCTTGGCATTCTCTCAACCAGCTTCACCTGGAAAGTTTTTCCAACAGTCTTGAAGGAGTTCCCACATACGCTGAGCACTTGTTGGCTGCTTTTCCTCCACTCTGCAGTCCAACTCATCCCAAACCATCTCAATTGGGCTCCAGAGTGGTGCAGCGGTCTAAGGCACGGCATCTCAGTGCAAGAGGTGTCACTACAGTCGCTGGTTCGAATCCAGGCTGCATCACATCCGGCTGTGATTGGGAGTCCATTAGGTTTGGCCAGGGGTAGGCAGTCATTGTAAATAAAAATGTGTTCTTAATAATTGACTTTCCTACTTAAACAAAGGTTAAATAAAATAAAAAATTGGGTTGGGTCGGGTGATTGTGGAGGCCAGGTCATCTGATGTAGCACTCCATCACTCTCCTTCTTGGTCAAATAGTTATTTGACCATCACTCTCATTATTGGTCAAATGTATTTATAAATCACTTTTTACATCAGCTGATGTCACAAAGTGCTATACAGAAACCCAGCCTAAAACCCCAAACAGCAAGCATATATACCACCCCTACCTTGTCACAACAGATTGGCTCAAACACATTAAGATAATAAATCCACAAATGAACGTTTAACAAGTCACACCTATTAATTGAAATGCATTCCATAAACCTGGTTGAGAGAATGCCAAGAGTGTGCAAAACTGTCATCAAAGAAAACGGTGGCTACTTTGAAGAATCTCAAATATAAAATATATTTTGATTTGTGTAACACTTTTTTGGTTACTACATGATTCCATATGTGTTATTTCATAGTTTTGGATGTCTTCACTATTATTCTACAATGCAGAAAATAGTAAAAATAAAGAAAAACCCTGGAATGACTTTTTTACTTCAATGAACAGTAACGAAACAAATCCTCCTAGATCTCGTGTCAAACACAAGGCCCGCGGGCCCGCGGGACGAATCAGGCCTGTGACACATTTCTATCCGGCCCGCTCAGTGATTTGGGTTGTCAGTTCCTTTTGGCCCGCTTCCATACAGCCCGCCATGTGCTGCACTACAAGTCACAGCAAGCACTGCCAAAGCACTGCCAATGTGCTGCATGCAAAACAGCAGTGCATTGCCACACACACCCATACTCGAGCCAGCCAGTGTCACTAATGGCACTGACTGAATCTTCTACCGGGCCGAAAGTTTAAAGGTGTTGTAGGCTAAATGTCTATGTCTTTGAGTGCACCATACAGCAATGCTGTATTCAACCGTACCGGTGATCCATGCAGTGCAAAAAATGAAAAACGTGTTTTAAGTTTAAATGTTACAACAACCTAGCTGCGTTTTTGATATTTGGAGTTATTCAATATTTTTGGATTAGGATCGTATCATATTACGCACATTTACATGCATAGCAGCAAAGGCTAGACAAATATTATTTAACGTTACCTCTTTTGTTTTAGTATGTTAAAACGCTATATACAGCATCCTATGTACATAAGTGGACATTATAAAGGGCCATATTTTTTCGAAAAAAACAATGGCCAGTTTGGGTCGCAGTTGTAAGCACGACTTTTGGTACAAACAAACATAATAGGCTATGTCTGGCCCACAAATTCGTTGTTTTTTCAATGTGGCACTTGCGCTGATTGAGTGACACCCCTGTCCTAGATGACTGTAAAGAGATTCAAAATGGAAACCAGGTGGATCAGTTGAGGTAAGAAAGTTGTTAAATTGACATTGGCAATGTATCAATAATGTCACTTGAAAGACAAAATTATTTTGTTAAAGTCTTTATTTGCAGCGCTGAATAATATTGCTTGCAACGCTACTTAAAGAGGAAGAAGCCTGCGTTAGCTATTTCTCTAGCTAACGTAGGCTATCCTCTCCCCCCGTTTCTGAATTAATTTGTGCCTATTTCTTTCTAGCTAGCAAAATAAGCGTGCTACATTTTCTTTGTGTCCTGCCATATGTCGATAACATAACAACGTTTGTCGTAGTAAATATCCTAAACCTAGCCAGCTATATACAGTGATAGTTGCAAGCAAAAACAAGGGAGAGGAGAAAATTCCCTTCCTTTTTAATTTGCTGCTGGCTTGCTAATGTTCACTCAAATACGTTATGTAGGCCTTTATTGGATCACTCCAATATGGTATCCTTCTGTGCGGCAGGATACATTCTGAGTAAGGATTTTCAGATTAGTTCCGTGTACCTTGTACCGGGTAGTGCTGCGGCCGACCTCCTTAAATAGCTGCCGATGCACGACTTCTACCTCTTCCTTTTCTCGGCTCATTCCAATAAAGATTCGCTTGGTAAGAGCTCTATGTTAGCGTGTATGAACGCAGAATTATACCCGCTGCTATTCAATAGCTTGGCTTGTGCCATCTCGTTTGGTGTTTGTCTTTGTTTTAATTACTTGTGACAGTTCACCAACCTGGGCGGTACTCGGTTTGGTCGACCAGTATTGCGGCGCTGAGGGGTTATCCTAGTTGTCTGTGTAACTTGTCTGTCCACCGTAACCCTCCTGGTTTAACCTAGTTCAACGAGAGGTGACCATTGCAGGACTAAACACAAAGTTATAAGCACACTTTCCCTTAAGTCCAGCCAACCTGAACCCCAACGTATAAAGCAAGAAAATAAGCTATAAACCTGGCGTGAGTTACAGCCGACCCACAAGTATAAAGCAAGAAATATTTTTTTTCCACAAGGAAAAGATACAGCCTTTCACATCTCCTCTCCTTCAGATAGTGTATGACACAAAGGCTAATACTGTAAGTCCGTAGTGATCTTTATCATACAGTATTGTGCAGTGTATACTATAGACACAGTCATATTACACTGTAGGCTACATTTTCCAGTATTAGGCTGGGTATATGCTAGCCCCACCATAGTGAAATTACACTTTTTCACACAGTGGGTAGCTGGGTTGTGATAGTTTTCTGTTATACTCCTTTACAGTACAGACACTAACTATCCTAGTTTCCCTCCCGAAACTCCCATAACAGCTCGATTACACTGCTGGTCTTACACAGTGTAGCTGGGGTTTGCTGTTTTTTTTCTGTTACACTGCAGGATATACACTACCCTTCTCTTCTTTCCACAGAAAGAAACTACCATATCCAGTATTGCATTGAGAAATGCAAGGCATTGAGAAATGCAAGGTGTCCCTGCCCACAGGCAGCGGACTGCGTTTTAAGAAGGGTCGCTGCAGTCATCCTGATTTGCTTGGCGCTGGCATTGGCAGCTTCTCACAGGCCCAAAAGCCAAACTCAGAGGCAAGTGTGGTCCCCATGGGTACTAAATACAGTGATGGAAGGCTCCGAACTCCAATTCTGATGCCGGCCACCACTATAGTTCTGGCGCCTCTAATGTCTCAGGGTGTGTCCTGGTTGACTGAATGTTTCCTAATGAGTTCAGATGAAAGGAGTGTTGTCCTCCATCCTAACCCCTCATTCTGGCCAACGGTTCTGTCTGACAGACATGTTAACCAGCCATTACAGTCCACATACACCACTCCCATTGTTACAGGTGAACTAGGGGCTTCCCCCAGTGTGCCCAGCTAGGGCAATGGACACTTACTTTTCACAGACACAGGCAATATGAAAGCTTTATCAGTTTTTAATTTACTATGGTGAGAGAGTTCTGGACCAGGACCTATCCGAACAGACTCTCACATTGCAAGGTGGACACTAACTGCAGCATTTCGGCTGGACGGCCGACCTTTGCCTTTTTGCTGTGGTGACACATTCTACTGGAGGAGTAACTTCCTTACCTGGACGATTGGCTAGTCTGCGCCTCATCCTGGGAGCAGGACCCTCTCAAACCACATTTAAAGTCTGGGCCTCACCCTGAAAAAGGAGAAGAGTCACCTGACCCCTTCACAGTGAGTGATTTATCTTGGATGTCAATAGACTCGACTCTCATGATGGCACATCTCCCTCAGGTGAGAGTAATACAAATTCTATCCTACCTCAACATAATCCGTCTCAGACGAGCCGTGTCAGTGTTAGAGTGCCAACAGCTACTTGGCCTACTGACGGTGGCTTCGCTGCTGATTCCGCTGGGCATTCTCCGCCTAAGGCCATGGTTCAACTCCCACGGACAGCAGCCAAAACAACACAGACACTGTCAGCTGTTGGTGACGAGTGCATGTTTGGACCATATCGAAGTGGCTATGGCACTCCTTCCTGTTAAAGGGAGTGAGCGTAAGCAGAGTCCAATGCAGAGAGCTGGTGTGCACCGACTCCTCTCTGACAGGTTGGGGTGAAGTGTTCAGAGGCATGGAGGCCAGTGACTGCTAGAGCCCCCCATGGAGTGGTCAACACATCAATGTGCTAGAGCTCAAGGGGGTTCGCCTAGCACTCCCAACAGTCCCAGCCCTACCTGGTTGGACAGCATGTCCTGGCCCGATCGGAAAGCACCACAGTGGTGACGTAGGTCAATCACCAGGGAGGACTGCGATCGCAGCGCGGAAGCGCTTTCCGTGGGCTCAGACCCGCTTGGCATCGCTGCGACCAGCACATATCCCCGGGGTCCTGAACAATGCAGCGGACATGCTCTTGAGAGACAGCCCGCCGGAGGGGGACAAGAGTCTACACCCTCAGCTTTGGGAGAGCATAGGTGGACCTGTTTGCGTCTCAGGAAAACACTCATTGTCCAAGCTGGCTCTCGATGCTCTCGCTCACGATTGACCGGCAACGACGCTTTCTGCGTTCCCACCATTTTCCTTCCCTCATCACAGCTACTTTAGACAGGGTCAGCTTGATGGGCCACCAGCTGCTCTTGATAGCTCCACACTGACCAAGACCACCATGGCCTCCTGTTGTCTCTCCTCTTGGGAACCCCATGGCTGCTGCCACTGAGGCCTGACCTGCTCTCTCAGGCTCGACACTATGTCATCCAGATCCGCACCGCCTCCAGCTTTGGGCTTGGCMTCTGAGAGGCATTAGTGGACCAGTCTAGGCCTTCAAGACAATGTGGTGAACACGTTGCGGTGTGCCAGGGCTTCCTTCACCAACGCGTCATAGCAAATGCGGTGGGGCAAATTCTGACAATCATATTTGGAAACAGTTTGGCGGTTTTCACTGTCACTGCACGATGCGGGCCGAGTGGCATCCACATTGAGAGTGTATCTAGCTGCTATCTCTGCATGCAATGAGGAAGGCCAGGAAGGACCCATGGGTGGCAACCCATTGCTCTACAGGTTTATGGAGGCAATGGCCCGATCGGTGCCAAGCTGGAACCTTGACGTAGTGCTGTCAGCGCTTGAAAAGCCACCCTCGAGCCCCTAGAGTTGGCTATTACTGTACCTCCACTAAGAATGTGAGTGAACTTCATGGTTCTTTCAGTGAGCAGTGAATGTTTCCGAATGGGTCCATACAAGAGGAGTGTCACCCTCTGTGTTAAACCCTCATTCTTGCCGACGGTCCTGTCTGACAGACGTGAACGGGCCCTTAAATTTGCCCTCATACGCCCCTCCCACGGCTGCCGGTGAACTGGTTGTTTTTCTTCAAGTGTGCTGTGACCAGTCAGAGCCTTGTACACTTACGCTAAGCAGACACAGGCAATACGACCGTCTGATCGGAAATTGTGTTTGCTATGGTGAGAGAGTTCTGGGCCAGAGCCTATCGATACAAAGACTCTCACATTGGATTGTGGACACTATTACGACAGGAAATCAGCTGGCCAGACGGCCTCTGCCATCTGCTGTAATGGCGCATTCTACTAGGGGAGTAGCTAAATCGTGGGCCCTGCTCCGAGGAGTTCCCCTCAATGACATTTGCGCCTCGGCCAATTGAGCATGATCTAGGTACTATCGAGTCAATGTTGACCCCGCCAATGAAGTCGGTATAGCTTTGCTGGGTGTTGCCGCCACTTCCCTGAGTTGGGACGGAGGGACACAGCAACTGTGACGGCCTTAAACTCAATCCTACGGGACTTTACTCTCTGTCTGGGCCAGACCGAGTTCACTGATTTTATCTGGTATTGTGATAGCATATTGGAGTGATCCAATAGTGATTCATAATGAAGGTTACGTATGTAACAACCGTTATGTGAGCTATTGAATGTGTGTGACACACGGTGTGACACGCGGTGGAAGTAGTGCGGTGG
Organism: Salvelinus sp. IW2-2015; assembly: GCF_002910315.2. Taxonomy (NCBI): domain Eukaryota; kingdom Metazoa; phylum Chordata; class Actinopteri; order Salmoniformes; family Salmonidae; genus Salvelinus; species Salvelinus sp. IW2-2015. The sequence goes on along the minus strand of NC_036863.1, from coordinate 44,272,168 downwards.
CAGCTATTTAAGGGGGTCAGCCGCAGCCGAAGCACTACCCGATACACGGGACTAATCTGAAAATTAGTCAGAATGTAAATTACTCAGAATGTATCCTGTCGCGCGGAAGGATACCATATTGGAGCGATCCAATAGCTCACATAACTGTGGTTATATAGTAACCTTAGTTTTCCCACATAATTGATGAAATTAGATTTTTATTCTGTAAAGATTGTAGTTGTGTTAATGTATTGTGAATATTGTAGAAAAATTATCTCGGAATATAGCTACCATGTATTAGGTTTTCTGACATGGTTTTCATGCCTGTCATATCTATTTCTACTATTGTACTGTTACTGTACCCCAAGGTAGTTAGCTGGCTAGATTCCAAAAATGGCTMAATTTTCATTTAGCTAGATAGGATGTCATATTTTGTGTTTGGTCTACTATCACTGTCCCTGATCAGCTGATGCCTTATTCAGATCATGATCATCCACCACACATCCATATGATGGATGATTCTATCGAGACACAAGCAAAGTGTGAATGTCAGATAACGTCATTCTGGTTAGTCTACAGCCCTTTAGTGACTCAAAGTTTTAATAGTATGTGTTATGGATTTATGAAACAAGGCACGTGATACATTTTGTATAGGTAGAGATGGAAGGAGTAAAAGGCAGGTAACTATTGCCTACTGCAGTCCCTACAGAAGAGGAGGCCGCTGACAGCTCTGATGAGGTCAGGCTCATAGCAGATTAGGATGTTGAGGAAGAGGACCATGAAGGCATTGGCTGATTTTCCAAAGCATTTTATTATTATTATTACTATGCACTATTAGGCCTATATATAAATATATATATTAGGTCTTTATTTTCTAAAATATTCTCCCTCTCTCTCTCTGTAGGACAGTGTGGTCGGCTCTCAGACCCTCGTGAGGTCTGAGAGCAGGAAAGGCAGGGACTGGAGAGACTGGACAACATGCAGAAAGGGCTGATGGACAATCACACCCTCCCAGCCTAGGTGAGCACAATACGATAAGCCAGGGTAACAGGACACACACTAACACACAGGACAGGCAGGTGAACATTGACTGGTAGAGAATCTGTTTATGCTATTCTATGATTGTTGTCATGCCATGTTACCATAGGAGTTGGATTTACATAGGAGTTGGATATACATAGGAGTTGGATATACATAGGAGTTGGATTTACATAGGAGTTGGATTTACATAGGAGTTGGATATACATAGGAGCTAACATTTGGCTAATAGAGCAGAAAGAGTGAAGCTTCAACGTACTGGAGGTCTACTCTAGAAATTGTTGGCTTTGTTACAGGAATGATAGAAAGGACAATAGGACATAGTTTGTTTGTGTAGCACCTGAACGTGAGGGCAAGCGGTTATGCATCGTAGGGGACCGACATTGTTTTAGGTTGTGGCAGTCCAGGTAGTGTGAACCATTGCGGACATAGCCACCAGTAAAGGTAACTATCAAATATGTCTACACTGACAACCGTCTAGGGAATAGGGTACTATTTGGAAGGCAGAATTAAGTGATGATAAACGATTGTTCCTCCTGTGAAGGATGAACCTGGCGTTGGCCTACATTGAGCTGACAGAGGAGCTGGGTCGTGTGAGAGGTCTGGCTGTCAGACAGACTGAGATCCTGAGGAAGGCATCCCACAAGCAGATGGGTCAGTATGTCCAAACCTGATGCAAATATGAAAGATTATACTCCACATTAATGTTGAATAGAATAGACTTGTGAAACCAGATTGACCACTGTGCTCACACTGGTTTCACTTCACTTCACTTGCAGTGAAACAGTTTGTGAGCTTGCAAGATCAGGTTGGTTTAGGGAGATTATAGAAACAGCATGCTTGATGCCATGCCAACTAATGCCTCCCCCAATGGGACTTTCCTGATTAAATAAAGATTAAATAAATACAAGTAAAAAATGCTAAAATGTAATAAATCACTAATTGACTTCTGAAAACGGGGTTTGCAAAGATGTGTGTACTGTATGCTTTGTGGAAACAACAGGTTCAGATAGGGATGCAGTCTAATGGTGGACTCTAGTTTTCTTATCTGTCTCCACAATCTTTGCTGAAATTTCTGAGTCCCTGATGATATCCCTCTCTACCCGGGGGAATGGAATGGGGTTCACATGGCTGAGATTTGGGTTAAGAGGTTAGAGGACTGGAGTCTTGTGGAGATAAGAGAACAAATAGAGAGAAAGAGAGGACGCAGTCAGAGCTTACATAGATAAGTTCACAATGACAGGCTGAATGGGCTAACCACATCCTGATGTGCTATTACTGTACGTACCTCTCTTTTCTCTATCTCGCTTTGTCTTGCTCTCTGTTTCTCCCCCCTCTTTTTTCTCTCTCTATGCACACATTAGATAACCCAGGAGCAAGCTGAAAATGACTGAAACAGAGAGTTGAGCAGAAAAACAGAGAGAAAGAGAAACAGAGAAAGAGAGGGCGGGCTTGGTTTGTGTTAAGGGGCTGCAAAGAGGCCAGCAGTGAGGCGTGTGCACGGTGGGTGCTGATGAAAAGCACTCTTGCACAATCTGGAGAGAGAAAGAGCTGAATGTCACCTCGAATAGTCCCAAATGGCACCCTATTCCCTATATAGTGCACTACTTTTAAACAGAGCCCTACCGGCCCTGGTGAAAAGTAGTGCACTACAAAGGGAATAGGGTGCCATTTGGGACGTAAGCTCTAATGGTCCTAGTATAATGGAGCCTGCTCCTCTCCTCTGTGAACACTAAGCAACATGATGGTCGTGTCCCACATGGCACCCTATTCCCTATACAGTGCACAACTAGTGCACTGAGTAGTGAATAGGGTCAGTGCCATTTGGGATGCCTCCTCTCCTCAGTGAACACTAAGCAACATGATGAGTGACCTATTTCTGCAAGGCCTGCAAATTGGCTTGGTGAAAACAGCCAGGGAGGAGAATCATAGTCTCATAGAGAGAGCATAGTCAGATTGAAAACAGCAAGGCTTTATCGGGCACCATTAGTACGGTCACTTCCCATAATGAACCTAAAGTCTCGTTTTACAAGCCTAGAGAGTCTAAAGGCTGATACAAGCTTTACTCCGTTGATCTATGCACGGGCGTGAGCATGGGGTGGAGTCCGAATTTTTTTTATTTTCTTTTGAGCAGCAGACACCTTTTATTAACATGATACCCTCACCAATCCGTGTTTCATTGACTCCCATTCACAAGGGGGCGATACAATAGTTTTTTTGTTTTTTTTGTGTGGTGAAAGTAAGGAAGAGTCAGCTTCCCTTGCTAGTAGTAGCTAGCTGGCTTTAGCGTGGCTAAAAGCATAGCAAGTTAGCTAGCCTTTTTAGCTTCCCACATATCCATGTGAAATAATCAAATTTATAGTTAAATATAAATGCCCTGGCTAATATTCTTATACTTGCCATTGTAACCTACATTATCCCAATTTCATATGCTGCTTCAACGTATTCGCTCCCATCAGCTAAAAATAGAATATCATAATTTTTTGTCACAGAGTTTTTTTTAAACATGGCTACAGCTGTTTTTAAATTTTTTGGACCAGATTCCATTTAGTTTTCATTCTCCAAATTCAGTTTTCTCCATTTACTTTTTTCAAGTCTATGTTTTTCCCATTATTTTGTTTTTTGCTCTCAAATGCACACTTTTTAAATGGAAAAACAACAAAATTGGATGTTCTAAGTCCACAACAATGCTTAAACCACATCAGGTGACCACTTTTGACRTCTGGGGAAAAATGTAAGAAATCTGGATTTTTGGGTGTAGTTACCTTTTAATGCAAGTCAATTGTTTGGTTAAAGCCGTTTCTGTGGCGCTCATGTGATTTCAGAGTTTGCAAAACAAATGGACACTGAAATTATACAAATAAGCCTTCATCTCTAACAGAAGAAAGTTATCATTAGCATCATTGTTAACGGCTACACAAAGTGTAGACTAGAGATTAACATGGATAACCAGGATTCCGGGACTTCCCGGGAACTTTATTCACATTTCCCGAAAAATTCATTGACAAGACCCGGGAAATGTCAATACATTTCTGAATATTGTCGAATTCCGTTTTAATGTCTGGTTTCCGTGATTCCGGCGCCGTTCTCCACATCACAGATTTTATAGGGCCCTGTTTGAACAGTCGCTGAAATTATATTTGGTTATCGATGCAAAATAGGCTACTTTGATGAATAGCCTATATAGATCAGATAAAAGGAACCAAGCGAGTTGGTAGTGAAATACAGCTTCATTGCCTACACAACACTGCCCCCACGGCTGCGCAAGGGATGATACGGCGCATGCCAATTTTTATGTGGCATAGGAGTACGTCGAATGTTGGAGCGTAGTACAAGAAACGACATTGCAACACTGCACTACGCTCCGAATCTTCCATCTCCTTAGGGTATAAATACCCTTTAAGAGTAAATGCTGCTGCTCATATCGATACTGAACAAAAATATAAAACGCAACATGCAACAATTTCAAATATTTTACTGAGTTACAGATCATAAAAGGAAATCAGTCATTTGAAATAAATAAATTAGGCCCGAATCTATAGATTTCACATGACTGGGCAGAGGCACAGCCATRGGTGGGCCTGGGGGGGCATAGGCCCACACACTGGGGAGCCAGGCCCATCCAATCAGAATTAGTTTCCCCCCACAAAAGTTCTTTATTACAGACAGAAATAATCCTCAGCAACCCCCCGTAGTGGGTTAAATTTCCGGGACCACCCGTACGTAAAATGTATGCACGCATGACTGAAAATCACTTTGGATAAAAGCGACTGCTAAATGGCATATCTTATTATATTATTATTAGGGCTATTTGCACGATAATAAGGCTTCAGCCTTAGCTCCACAGGCGGAAGCTAAGGCCTAGACAGAGATAGTCAGACTTGTAAAAGTTCTATTCTGAAGCTAAGGCATAACTTCTAGGCAGAGATATTCCGATCTGTAATCTCTGACTGGGCCTAATTTAGAAAATGAATGACTCACATTCGTGTGTCTACTTCCAGAGTAAAAAGGCCAAATAGTTTTAACAGGATTGAGCTCTAATCTCAGTCACTTTTGATTATTTGTTTTTTTTCTTCACACCACGTCATACTCTTTGTCACCATTCCCTGCCTCTCTTTCTCTTTTTCTGTCTATCGTTCTCCCTCCCTTTCTCTCTCTCTCTTTCACTCTCTCACCATTTCTTTCTTTTTCTCTCTCCCTCTTTCTTTGTGGTTTATATAATAGACTTTAGAAGACCAGATTTTGTGTGTGCGTGTGTTGGACATGGGTACATGACTAAGTGTGTGTGTGCTGTGATAGCCTGCAATACTCTGTGTGCCAGAGCAGTGTTATGCCAGACAAAGAAAAAAAGAGAGAGAGAGAGAGCCAAAGAGAGAGAGCGAGAGACTTTAGCTTCCCATTGGGCTTGTTAGTGGGCAGGTCAGTCAGTGCACTGCACTCCCTTCTCCATCATATCCGCTCAGGAAGTGCTGGTAGGTGCTGATATGGCCCTTCTGACTGCCAAACACAGGAGACAGTGGCCCCCTAAAGGGCACAATGGACAGACTGGGCGGCACACACTTGCGCGCTCGCGTGTGTGCGTTGTGTGTACCAGTGAAGTTGGAGGGAAATGTCTAAAAGTCTGAGTCAGGAAGAAGGGACCTCTACTGCCCTTTGAAGATGGCAGCCATATTTAATGGTCTTAGAGAATGCCTGGGTCTACATCCAACACAGGCTCTTAAAACCAAACCTCTCCAGAGAGAAACGTGCAAATGGCCATCTCAACATCTGCAGATGTCTATATGATGTCCAACATCTTATTATTATGACACATCTCAGTTGGCAGTGCTGATGCCCACTTCAAGTTTGAAGAGGTGTGGGAATTTGAACTGAGAACAGTGAAGAATGTGTGAGGAGGGTTGGCAGAGGGAGAGGTAGGAAGCAGGAAAACTCAGAACTTCCCTGCATTTTTATTTCCGCTTGCCTTCGTTTCACCTCAAATGCACCCGGGCAGACAGGCACACTGACTGAGTTCAATGTGAGTTTCTATAGTGTGTTTTTGCCTTGTCTAAAACAATGTCTAACTTCAACATATTGCTACCAAGTACCAACACATGCAGTACCAGTCAAAAGTTTGGACACACCTATTCATTCAAGGGTTTTTCTTCATTTTAACTATTTTCTACATTGTAGAATAATAGTGAAGACGTCAAAACTATGAAATAACACATTTGGAATCATGTAGTCACCAAAAAGTGTTAAACAAATCAAAATGTATTTTGTATTTGAGTTTCTTCAAAGTAGCCACTCTTAGCCTTGACGACATCTTTGCCTTGTTAATTTGTGGAATTTCTTTCCTTCTTAATGTGTTTGAGCCAATCAGTTGTGTTGTGACAAGGAAGGGGTGGTATACAGAAGATAGCCCTATTTGGTAAATGAACAAGTCAATATTATGGCAAGAACAGATCAACTAAGATAAGAGAAACCACATTCCATCATTACTTTAAGACATGAAGGTCAGTCAATGCAGAGCACTTCAAGAACTTTGAAAGTTTCTTCAAGTGCATTTGCAAAACCCATCAAGCACTATGATAAAACTGGCTCTCATGAGGATCACCACAGGAAAGGAAGATCCAGAGTTACCTCTTCTGCAGAGGATAAGTTCATTAGAGTTACCAGCCTCAGAAATTGCAGCATAAATAAATGCTTTACAGAGTTCAAGTAACAGACACATCTCAACATCAACTGTTCAGATGAGCCTGCGTGAATCAGGCCTTCATGGTCAAATTGCTGCAAAGAAACCACTACTAAAGGACACCAATAAGAAGAAGAGACTTGCTTGGGCCAAGAAACATGAGCAATGGACATTAGACCGGTGGAACTCGGTCTGATGAGTCCAAATTTGATATTTTTGGTTCCAACCGCCGTGTGTTTGTGAGACGCAGAGTAGCTGAACGGACGATCTACGCTTGTGTGGTTCCCACCGTGAAGCATGGAGGAGGAGGTGTGATGGTGTGGGGGTGCTTTGCTGGTGACACTGTCAGTGATTTATTTAGAATTCAAGGCACACTTAACCAGCATGGACACCACAGCATTGCGCTTCGTGGGAATACTATTTGTTTTTCAACAGGACAATAACCCAAAACTCACCTCCAGCCTGTGTAAGGGCTATTTGATCAAGAAGGAGAGGGATTGAGTGCTGCATCAGATGACCTGGCCTACACAATCACCTGACCTTAACTTCACTAGGGTAGGGAGCAGCATTGGGAATTTTGGATGAAAAGCGTGCCCAAATTAAACTGCCTGCTACTCAGCCATAAATTAGAATGATRTATATAATTGGTAGATTTGGATAGAAAACACTCTGAAGTTTCTAAGACTGTTTGAATGATGTCTGTGAGTATAACAGAACTCATATGGCAGGCGAAAACCTGATAAAAAAATCCAACCAGGAAGTGGGAAATCTGAGGTTTGTAGTTTTTCAACTCTTGGCCTATCAAATACACAGTGTCTATGGGGTCATATTGCACTTCCTAAGGCTTCCACTAGATGTCAACAGTCTTTAGAACCTTGTTTGATGCTTCTACTGTGAAGTGGGGGCGAATGAGAGGGGAATAAGTCAGAGGTCTGCCAGAGAGCCACGAGCTCAGTCTCGTGCATTCACGTGAGAGCGAGCTCTGTTCCATTGCAATTCTACAGACAAAGGAATTCTCCGGTTGGAACATTATTGAAGATTTATGTTAAAAACATCCTAAAGATTGATTCTATACTTCGTTTGACATGTTTCTACGGACTGTAATATAACTTTTTGGACTTTCCATCCGTACTTTCCGCTGGACTTGCACGMGCGTCGTGAGTTTGGATTGTGTACTGAACACGCGAACAACAAGGAGGTATTTGGACATAAATGATGGACATTATCGAACAAAACAAACATTTATTGTGGAACTGGGATTCCTGGGAGTGCATTCTGATGAAGATCATCAAAGGTAAGTGAATATTTATAATGCTATTTCTGATTTCTGTTGACTCCAACATGGCGGATATCTGTTTGGCTTGATTTGTCATCTGAGCGCCGTACTCAGATTATTGCATGGTTTTCTTTTTCCGTAATTTTTGTTTGAAATCTGACACAGCGGTTGCATTAAGGAGAAGTGGATCAAAAATTCCATGCATAAGTTGTATCTTTTAGCATTGTTTATTATGAGTATTTCTGTAAATTGATGTGGCTCTCTGCAAAATCACTGGATGTTTTGGAACTACTGAACGTAACGCGCATATGTAAACTGAGATTTTTTTACATAAATATGAACTTTATCGAACAAAACATACATGTATTGTGTAACATGAAGTCCTATGAGTGTCATCTGATGAAGATCATCAAAGGTTAGTGATTCATTTTATCTATATTTCTGCTTTTTGTGACTCCTCTCTTTGGCTGGAAAAATGGCTGTGTTTTTTCTGTGACTTGGCTCTGACCTAACATAATCGTTTGGTTTGCTTTCGCTGTAAATCCTTTTTGAAATTGGACACTGTGGTGGGATTAACAAGAAGTGTATCTTTAAGATGGTGTAAAATACTTGTATGTTTGAGGAATTTTAATTATGGGATTTCTGTTGTTTTGAATTTGGCGCCCTGTAGTTTCACTGGCTGTTGACGAGGTGGGACGCTACCGTTCCACATACCCTAGTGAGGTTAACCCAATTGAGATGGTTTGGGATGAGTTGGACCGCAGAGTGAAGCACAAGCAGCCAACAAGTGCTCAGCATATATGGGAACGCCTTCAAGACTGTTGGAAAAGCATTTCAGGTGAAGCTGGTTGAGAGAATGCAGAGCTGTCATCAAGGCTAAGGGTGGCTACTTTGAAGATACTCAAATACAAAATACATTTTGATTTGTTTAACACTTTTTTGGTGACTACATGACTCCATATGTGTTACTTCATCGTTTTGATGTCTTCACTATTATTCTACAATGTAGAAAATAGTTCAAATTAAGAAAAACCCTTGAATGAGTAGGTGTGTCCAAACTTTTGACTGGTACTGTATGTGTTGGTAGCAGTATGTTGGAGTTAGACATTGTTCTAGACAAGGCAAAAACACACTTTAGAAACTCACATTGAACTCAGTCAGTGTGCCTGTCTGCCCGGGTGCATTTGAGGTGAAACAAAGGCAAGCGGAAATAAAAATGCAGGGAAGTTCTCAGTTTTCCTGCTTCCAACCTCTCCCTCTGGGTGAGAAGGATTGGCAATCTTCAATGTTCTCAGTTCAAATTCCCACAACTCTTTAAACTTGTGACTGTTACTGTATGTGCATGTTGTGTGTGTTTTGGAGTGTCAGTGTGTGTGTGTGTGTACAACTCTGTGATTGTGCATACAGACAGTGCAAAAATAAAAGTAAATACAAGGGTCAACTCAGATGGTCTGTGTTGCCATTTTGTTAGTTATTTAGCAGGCTTGTTTATTGGGGATATAAGCTGTTCAGGAGCCTGTTGGTGCCAGCATTTTAGTTTTTATATTTTTTTACCTCTTTTTCTCCCTAATTTTGTGATATCCAAGTGGTAGTTAGTCTTGTCCCATCTCTGCAACTCCCATACGGACTCGGGAGAGGCGACGGTCGAGAGCCATTCGTCCTCCCCCGAAACACGACCCCGCCAAACCACACTGCTTCTTGAGACACTGCTTGCTTAACCCGGAAGCCAGCCACACCAATGTGTCAGAGGAAACACCATACAGCTGGCGACTGATGTCAGCATGCATGCGCCCGGCCTGCCACAAGGAGTCGCTAGAGCGCAATGGGACATGGACATCCCGGCCGGCTAAACCCTACCCTAACCGAAACGACACTGGGCCAATTGTGCGCCGCCTCATGGGTCTCCCGGTCGCTGCCGGATACGACACAGCCTGGGATCGAACCCGGGTCTGTAGTGACGTCTCTAGCAAGCCGATGCAGTGGTTGGTGTCAGACTTGATGCACCGGGACCGCTTACCATGCGGAAGCAGAGAGAATAGTCAATGGCTTGGGTGGCTGGAGTCTTTAAAGATTTTCTGGCCCTTTTTCCTTTCACACCACCTGATATAGAGGTCCTGGTAGCTCGGCCCCAGTGATATACTATGCTGTCCGCACCACCCTTTGTAGCGCCATGTGATCGAAGGTGTTGCGGTTGCCATACGAAGCAGTGATGCCGCCAGTCAAGATGCTCTCAATGGTGCAGCTGTAGAACTTTTTGAAGATTTGAGTGCCCATGCTGAACTTTTTCAACCTCCTGAGGGGGAAGAGTCACTGTTGCGCCTTCTTTATAAGTGTGTGTGTGGACCATTTGAAGTCCTTAGTGATTTGGATCTTGAGGAACTTAAAGCTCTCGACCTGCTCCACTGCAGCCCTGTTTTTCTGGGCATGTTCTAATTGATTCAACAAACGAAAAAACATATCAAAGTTTAGCTATTTTTAATGAACCGGAAAATCTCTAGTTTATTTCTGGTTGCTTATCAATAATTAGCTAGCTAAATCATTGATCCTGCTTTGTAGTATAGTCCTCTGTATATTCCACTAAGACAATTTCAGACCAAAACACCATTCAACATGCACTTTGAGTATACATATATACACTCGTGAATTGGTTTGTTGAGCACATGAATCCAAACGTGCTTCCTTCTAGACTAGAGCAACAAATAGGGATGTTTTAATCTCCTGGAAACCCTGAGAATAGGGTCCAGAAAATATAGTACAGAGATAATAATGACCTTGTGTACTAGGTGGTTTCTATCTAGGACTGTTGTGGTCAACGGTGTTGACATCTATATATAACATTGAGCTGTGATAAACTGGGTAAATCAAAATGTAGCCTACATTGATTCACGAGACAGGTGRATGAGGGAGACAAAGAAGTGAAATAAAGTTTTTGGTGACAATCAGCTTTGAAATCAGCATATTTTGTTATATGCTAGGTTAGTGAATTGATGTTGCTTCAGCTGTAAGCTAGACATTGTTTTGCGAACAGTAATGAACAGTTAAAAAATGTCTACATGCCGTGTTCCATTATTCAAGTGTGTTAATTTCAATGCAGCCTGAGTGGGTAGCTAACAATGCAGCCCAGAAAGCTCTAGCAATGAATGAGGAAGTGCAGCAGGCACTTTGCTCTTCGTGCTACAAAGGGGCTGCGCCGATAGACAGACTTGATCCTCTCAATCAAATGAGACACATTTGACAGAAGTACCGAACGTAACGAAAATTTGAGTACTGAAACGTAATTTTGTTTGTATCGAAAAAGTACAGAAGTTTTGGTATACCGTGCAACACTACTTTCTATATGGACAGCAGTGATGTAGTGGAGGGTAAAGGCATGTAAACGCCTTTGAGTGAGTGAGTGAGTGAGTGAGTGAGTGAGTGAGTGAGTGAATTAGTCTGCCTGCTTGCATTCCTGCCTGTATCTATGTGTGTGAGGCTGATGTCTGAAAGAGGCTGTACAGCAGTAATACAGTGCAGGGTCTATGGTCTATGAGGCAGGCTGTGTGAGGCTGTGGAATGTGTGGAACGCGGGGCCGCTGCATTGTCCTCCAGTTCCAGCCAGCAAGCGACAGGATAATCACCTCCCTATCAACCCCATATATTCGGGGCCCTAGGGGGCCTCTAGGCCACCACTAACAATACAACACACATCGCAGCACTGCAAGTAATTATGAGGAACAGGGATTCATCGGGCTGGCTGGGGGCCCACAGCTCAGTCCATTAATCTGGCTGGGGTTTCTGTGTTTCAGTGGGCTGTGAGAGGGCAGACAGACTGGAGCAACATGGGGTGGTTTCTATAGCAGACATTATGATGGGGGTCTTGACTGAGTAGTAGGACGGATGAACTAGTTGGATACAACTATTGTTTTTGTTGTTTCTCTATATCTACAGTACCAGTCAAAAGTTTGGACACACCTACCAATTCCAGTTTAAAAAAATAAAAATAAAAATTCTACATTGTAGAATAATAGTGAAGACATCAAAACTATTAAATAACACCATATGGAATCATGTAGTAACCAAAAAAGTGTTTAACAAATCAAAATATATTTTAGATTTTAGATTCTTCAAAGTAGCCATCCTTTGCCTTGATGAAAGCTTTGCACACTCTTGGCATTCTCTCAACCAGCTTCAGTTGGAATTATTTTCCAACAGTCTTGAAGGAGTTCTCAATATGCTGAGCACTTGTTGGCTGCTTTTCCTTCACTCTGCGGTCCAACTCATCCCAAACCATCTCAATTGGGTTGAGGTCGGGTGATTGTGGAGGCCAGGTCACCTGATGCAGCCCTCCATCACTCTCCTTCTTGGTCAAATAGCCCTTAAACAGCCTGGAGGTGTGTTGGGTCATTGTCCTTTTGAAAAACAAATGATAGTCCCACTAAGCACAAACCAGATGAGATGGTGTATCGCTGCAGAATGCTGTGGTAGCCATGCTGGTTAAGTGTGCCTTGTATTCTAAATAAATCACTGACAGTGTCACCAGCAAAGCACCATCACACCTCCTCCTCAATGCTTCACGGTGGGAACCACACATGCCGAGATTGTACGATCACCTACTCTGAGTCTCACAAAAACACGGCGGTTGGAACCAGCAATCTCAAATTTGGACTCCACAGACCACAGATTTCCACTGGTCTAATGTCCATTGCTCGTGTTTCTTGGCCCAAGCAAGTATCTTATTGGCCTTTAGTAGTGGTTTCTAATAGTGGTTTTCTTCAATTCGACCATGAAGGCCTGATTCACAGTCTCCTCTGAACAGTTGATGTTGAGATGTGTCTGTTACTTGAACTCTCTGAGGTGCAATTTGAGGTGCAGTTAATTGCCGATTTCTGAGGCTGGTAACTCTAATGAACTTACCCTTTGCAGCAGAGGTAACTCTGGGTCTTCCTTTCCTGTGGCGGTCCTCGTGACAGCTAGTTTCATCATAGCGCTTGATGGTTTTTGCAACTGCACTTGAAGAAACTTTCAAAGTTCTTGACATTTTCCGGATTGACTGACCTTCATGCCTTATAAAAGTAATGATGGACTTTGGTTTTTCTTTGCTTATTTGATCTGTTCTTGCCATAATATGGACTTGTTTTTTTACCAAATAGGGCTATCTTCTGTAAACCACGCCTACCTTGTCACAACAACTGATTGGCTCAAACGCATAAGGGAGGACAGAAATTCCACAAATTAACTTTTAACAAGGCACACCTGTTAATTGAAATGTATTCCAGATGACTACCTCATTTAGCTGGTTGAGAGAATGCCAAGACTGTGCAAAGCTGTCATCAAGGCAAAGGGTGGCTACTTTGAAGAATCTCAAATATAATATATAGTTTGATTTGTTTAACACTTTTTTTACTACATGATTCCATATGTGTTATTTCATAGTGTTGATGTCTTCACTATTATTCTACAATGTACAAAATAGGGTCTGAATACTTATCTAAATGTAATATTTCAGTTATTTCTAAAAACCTGTTTTTGCTTTGTCATTATGGGGTATTGTGTGTGTATTGATGAGGGAAACAGCCTAACAAAATGTGGAAAAAGTTAAAGGGTCTGAATAGTTTCCAGAGGCACTGACTCTACGCACACACACACACACACACACACACACACATACAGTACAATTTTAATTGATGCTGTATATCATACATCCTGATAGCTATTCACCTTACCCCTATACCGCAATCACTCCTGTATCCCTGCACATTGTAAATATGGTATTGGAACTGACCCTGTATTAGGGTTGGGTGGTATCCAGATTTTCATATCATCATCCCATCCTTCTCTTACCCCAGGATTTATGTTAATACCGGTTTAGTACACAAGTGGGTGCCAAAAAAAACGCTAAAAAAGCACATTGGGCATTTATTACCAGAATGATAACAAAATTTGCACAAGTAATAGCGAATTTGCATGTAGGCTGCTAGCTAAATATGCTAATGAGCGCAAATGAAAATAAACAAATTGCAAAGACAGGCAATCCAGCTCATAAAGTTATACATATATAAGTAGGAGCTACCGAATGTCATTTTTGATGAGTTTGGACATTTACAAGCGAATGTGAATGAGAGACGTGCAAATTAACAAAGTTTTGACGCATGCAGTACTGTCTCTCCAGCAGCATGTCTACATGCTGTGTCTGTGTGGAGTCGCTAGGGCAACAGGCCTGCCTGCTCTGCTCAGAGAAGAGGGGGGAGGAGCAGAGGGGGTGAGAACGGAGAGGAGAAAAAACGCAAGGAAATCGTGATAACAGTGGCAGCTGTACAAATAACTCATCCAAAGGGCTTTGCCTTCTCAAACACGGCAGTAAGCCAACACAATATGATGCCCCCRTCACCTTATTAATTCAGCCACTTACTTAGATAACACGACCCCTAGAATAACTTGCTAACAAAAAATGCATGTTTTTCACGCAGGAAAAAAGATCAACGCTYTGTGTTTTGTAAACCGAGATCTAAAATGCTTCTTATTGTCATTTCTGCTCGGCATCAGACCAATGTTGTGCTTCAGTTGCACTTCTAAACTCRGAAGAGAATTCACGAATGGGCATTCTGTCAGCAGACAGCGCTCCGACTGATATGTAGCTTCTTTTCTCAGATACTTTCTCAGTTGACCTATTTTTCTCAGGTAAAATGCAAGATTAACTTTAAGTGAAACATTAGGACATGTAGCTGGCTACATTATTTCTATGACAGGCCTAAACCTTATACATATGATGGCCGTGCATCGTTTTTGCAAAAAAAAAGACCTTGCTTTTATATTGTAATCTCATTTACTTCTGTGGCTGCCAGCCAAATTGTTATCTGATGAAAATTTAAGCTATTTTATGTTGAATGTGTTGCACTAATGTATTTTCTGTGAAGGAAAACTATAGTTGCACGTCCCTGATCACTCTATTGAAGCAAAAAAAACACTGTTGACTTGCGACCCCTGTCAATACACAGSTGGGACCACCTGCTCCCACTTTCTCCTGTTGTGCTATTTACAAACAAACACATGACTGGCCACACTGTTCTGGGGAACTAAGTAAGCTTCACAATGTAAAATAATGTGACCGGTGAAATAAGAACGTGATCTGCTTTATCTCCTAATGCACTGGTTCTCAATCCTGGTCCTGGGGACCCAAAAGGGGTGCACATTTTTGTTTTTGCCCTAGCGCTACACAGCTGATCAAAATGGCTTTGATGATTTGAATCAGGTGTGTAGTGCTAGGGCAAAAACAAAAACGTGCACCCCTTTGGGTCCCCAGGACCAGGTTTGAGAACCACTGTCCTAACGTATTGCACCAGTCGACTGCAGGTGTTTACTTAATTAAAAAATTGCCACAAATATAAAAATKTATTGGAAAACTTCAAAGAAGTAGTTAACAGTATTGACGGTATTGAAAAACCATTCCGTGGCTATTTCCAAATACTCCGGTATACGGTATACCACCCAAGCCAACCCTGTATATAGCTTCTTACTTTCTCATGTTCTTATTTTATTGTTTTTATTCTACCTTACATTGTTTTTAGTACTACATTGATATTGTTTACTACCTTGTTGGGTTTAGAGCTTGCAATTATGGCATTTCACTGTACTTGTGCACGTGACATTAAAACTTGAAGTTAGCTGGCTAACTCATTGATCCTGCTTTGTAGTATACCCCTGTGGCGTTGTAATGTTTACATTTGAGTAATTTAGTGACTTACAGTAGTGAGTGCATACATTTTCGTACATGTATCAAAAACAAATTTCAGACATGGTCTTCGGGGATCTCTAAGGAACCCAAACCCCGCCCCCCAAAAATACAAAATAAACATTAACAGGAAGTTAGTCTCACACACACACAGTTACAGAGCTGCTACACGTGTGGCTGGCGACGGCTCAGATCACAGCTCATTGAGAAAAACACTGAGTTCCAGGAAGATGCCGTTCATGGCGTGGTGCACTCTCTCTCTCTCCCTCCCCCTTCCTCCCTTCCTCCCTTTGGCGCCTAGCCCCAGCCTCCAGGCTACCCCAGGGGAGAGAGAGAGGCCCCGGCGGGCAGGCTGGCGGGTAGGCAAGCGGCGAGACAGGGCTGGCTGCTCTGGCAGGGCAAACGGCTGGAACGCCCAGCTGGCACACACAGACACACAAACACTGATGTGCAATAAATAAGCATAGCGTGGGGAACACAGGAAGCTCCACCCACCTCTAGTAACCTCCGCCCTCCCCCCAACCACACACACACACACACACACACACACACACACAGAGTGGAGAGCAGCATCCACCTCTAACACCTTCCACCTCCGATAGGGTGGAGTTCAGAAAATACCCCCTACCCATTAGAGTGGTGGGGAGTGGTGTTATCACAAAGAGTAAAATAACACCCTCCTCCCTGGTGATCTACTATCACCATTATCATCATTATTATTACTATCAGCATCACTGGGGGTGGCATTTGGGAATCATTTACCCCACCCTATATTGTTTCCGTATTATGGTAGTGTGAATACTGTACATACCAGATATATAGATCTGATCTATGACCTTTTTATATGATCACTCCTAGTGCAGTGAGAAAAACTTGATAAGGTGACAGACAGCATAGGGAGAGCACAGGGAGGGACAGTTGTGGAGAATAGAGAAAACACCTCACTTTACACACACACACACACACACACACACACAATTACCCTGAGCCAAGAACTATCCTGTCTGGTGCTCCGGGAGAGGGGGCGAAAGCTGTGGTGGGAGAGGGGGCGAAAATGCTACATTGGGGACCGCAGCTGTGCCGCAGCAAGGCAAATTGGTGCTGTGACGTCGTCGTGGCAATGGCAAGATGTTATCTAGCAACTTCTAGAACAAATCAAGGAGCCAATAGCGATTCTCACTGAAAAATAGCGGCTAGTGCCTTCACACACTGGGCGACCATAGCACGAAATAAGCACACATTATTGACATGCCAAAAGTGAATTTCTATAACACCATAAGCATGCATAAAAATGTATTTACATGCAACAGAAATTATTAACCCCCCAAAAAATGATTAGAAAACAATGATTTTTATTTCTAAACATGACTCTGTAAACTGAAAGGTTTTAGCCAGCTAGCTAGAGCGGGCATGTTAGCTGGTCCTTCTGTTGGATGTACGTTTTCTGTTATTGGTCAACAACGGCAGCACCGCTTCAGAAATATAATAGATTTCTATATCACAGGCATGAGCACCGCTGACAGCGCCGCCTGGATAGAATTTTGCCCCTTCACCTAGGCTTCATTGAAAATAAATGGGCCACCCCACACTGTCTGTTAGTGACTTAACCCTCTCTCCTTAACTCTTCCTTCCCTTCTGCCTCCCTACCTTCTCACTATCTCCCTCCCTCCTCTTGCTACCCCTACCTCCCTACCCTTCCCTCTTCCCTCCCACCCTGCCTGGCCCTTATGTTTTTCAGGGCGGAGGAGATACGAACACACGGCAGGCCGGTGCTATTTTCCAGCCAGTCAGCAGGATGTGCATCATAGTTCATTGTGGGGGACGAACCAAGGCACCGACCAAGCTGCTGCTGTTTTTACAGGAAGGGGTAAAAATAACCAATCGACAAAGGTTCCACCATCCGGGACCTAGGGCCGGGGCTGGGGCCGGGGGTTGGGCCGGCATAACATGACATGAAAAACTCCTGTTATGTTTGTTTGTTTTTAGATAAAAGGAAAACAGCAATTTGCACACAACAAGCAAGGATGCTCTTTGAGGTTGTGTTCCCGGATCTTTTGTCAAAGTACTGTAGTTATTTTGTTATTAACAGGTTATAATCACCTGAAATATAATTTTCAACCACTATGCCATGCCTATGCGGTATTTGTCATAACAGTATTCTTGTGTTTTATTGTTGGTTGACAACATTGTAGTACCAAAGACATGACCTCAGTTCATGCCAAGGACTTCTCAGCAGACTGCCTTACCCACACAAACGTCCAGGCTGCAGCTCTCCCTGTGTCTCCAATGAGTGGGCCTTTACTGCAGGACAGGGCTCAAACAGGAGACTGTGGTCATGAATGGTTATTAAGGCGCTTGATTCCAATCCTTAGAGTTCATGGTGACTACATGCAATGTCGCACAACCCGACCCTTCACACTCCAACTCCGTCACGCCATGGCCAACAACACGCACGCACAAACACTACCTCACCCCGCCACCCACGAATGTTCCACGGCTAAACTGAGTCACATGATGCAATGGCTTGTACTGACTTTTGGTCAATAGCAGCTTACACACTACACAGACAGGTGGACGCATTCATAGACATACAGGCATGATGTGCTTATATACAGTGCCTTCAGAATGTATTCCGACCCTTTACTTATTGTGTTACAGCCTGAATTCAAAATAGATTAAATGTTAAAATAAAATAAATCTTAACCATCTACACACAATAACCCATAATGACAAAGTGAAAACAGGTTTTTAGAAATTATAGCACGTTTTTTTWAAACCGAAATACAGTATTCACAACCGAGTCAATATGTTAGAATCTTTTCTGGTAAGTCACTAACATCTTTGCACACCTGGATTGTGCAACTTATTCGTTTTTATTCTTCGAGCTCTGTCAAATTGGTTGTTGATCATGGCTAGACAACCATTTTCATGCCTTGCCATAGATTTTCAAGTAGATTTAAGTCAAAACTGTAACTCGGCCACTCAGGAACATTCACTGTCTCCTTGGTAAGCAACTCCAGTGTAGATTTGGCCTTGTGTTTTAGGTTATTGTCCTGCTGAAAAGTGAATTTATCTCCCAGTGTCTGTTGGAAATCAGACAACCATGTGCTTAGCTTCATTCACTTTATGTTTTGTTTTTACCCATAACATGATGCAGTCACCACTATGCTTGAAAATATTGATAGTGGTACTCAGTAATGTGTGTATTGGATTTGCCCCAAACAGAACACTTTGTATTCGGGGGAAAAAGGTTAATTGCTTCGCCACATTTTTTGCAGTATTACTGTAGTGCCTTGTTGCAAACAGGATGCATGTTTTGTAATATTTTCATTCTGTACAGGCTTCCTTCTTTTCACTCTCTCAATTAGGTTAGAATTGTGGAGTAACTACAATGTTGTTTATCCATCCTTAGCTTTCCCCTATCAAAGGCATTGAACTCGGTAACTGTTTTAAATCCGCCATTGCCCTCATGGTGAAACCCCTGTGATTTCCTTCCTCTCCTCAACTGAGTGAAGAAGGACGCCCGTATCTTTGGGTGTATTGATACACCATACAATCACTACAAAGTGTAATGAATAACTTCAACATGCTGAAAGGGATATTCAGTGTCTTTTTTTTCTTCATTTTTTTTGTCCTTCATCCCTTCTGCCAATAGAAACCCTTCTTTGCGAGTCATTTGGAAAACCTCCCTGGTCTTTGTGGTTGAATCTCTGTTTGAAATTCACTGCTCGACTGAGGGACCTTACAGATAATTGTATGTGTGGGGTACAGAGATGAGGTAGTCATTAAAAAATCACGCTAAACACTATTATTGCACACAGAGTGAGTCCATGCCACTTATGTGACTTGTTAAGCACATTTTTACTCCTGAATATATTTAGGCTTGCCATAACAAAAGGGGTTGAATACTTACTCATTTCAGCTTTTCAATTTTAATTCATTTGTAAACATCATTCCACTTTCACATTAGCCAAGGGGTGTGAATACTTTCTGAAGGCACAGCATATTACATTTGTTTTAGGCCTATTTGATGACTTTATTAATTCATTCCAAGTCAACATATCATCTATATAGAGCTGCTGCCTGACAAAAATCACAATTTTAGTAGTTCTTCAAAGTAAATAAGGCATACTTTTATGACTGCTGGAAACCAACTATCAATCTTAGATCGAGTATCGATACCTCACGAAGCAACCGCTCTCTATACCTCTCGATCGCACGTTCTTCTGTCTCTTCTATTCTCTCCGTCTCAGACCAGACAAGTAGGCGCGCAATGGATTATGGACATTATAGTTAATGAACACGTTTTCTGCGCTAAACTATATAGAATATTGGCCTGTTGGAAAATACAACTCCCTACTACAAATCGCACAGCTCGGGCTTGATCTGATTTATCTTTAGAGAAACTGCGCATTGCCCTCACAGAAAACCCCCTGAACCAAATGGAATTCAAATAATTGAACCGATGTCAGTTAAATCGCTCAGCACTAGCCATTTGGGACACAGACCTGAAAGGCCAAGCTGTTGAGTCCGCACAGGAAACTAGAGGACATGGACGACGCAGGGATATGAGCACACAACTCTGGAATTCAAGGATGTTTGATGCCCCCTCCCCCCTACATTGATTGAGGTGTTTGTGTTGCCTCCTGTTATTGTTAAGACTGAGGACTAAGAAAAAGAAGAACATTTAATTGAGTAAAAATAAGCTCTGTTGCTACTAGCAGCGCCAAGCGCGCCCCTAACCCACGACTCACCCCCATGTTCAAAAAGAAGAAAGGCTATAGATGAATAATTTCAGACAGGTTTAGAATGAAAAGGAGGAAAAGGCTGTCTTGTAGTTAGGGCAGTAATTCATAAAGCGGCCATGCAGTGACCAAGTTGTTTTGTTTCACACAATGGAAACTGATTTTGTTCAGCCCCGTCAGTCACACATAGCTCTGCAGGCATTTCCTGACTCACTATTAAACTCCTAAACACTTAGGCTGCTAGGCATATACTGCAAAAAGTAGATTGAACACAGAATAGTAAAGCACAAAATGCTGTGGGAGATGAGTTAGACATAAAACATGGACTCAGAAATTAAGGCTGTCTGTCTAGTTGTGTGTGTCTGTCTGGAGCAAACTGTCATTCTGTCTGTCTAAATGTGTCTGCATCTCCTCTTCTGTTTGTAATTCCATCTGTATCTGGTCTAAGTAGTAGTGTGGCTCACTCTCACGTGATCCTCTTCACCTCACCAGACGGTTCTCCCCGGCTCTCCCTATCCTATCATCACCACTGAGCTGACTAACTACCTACGCACGGCAGCAGACTTTGGCCCGGGGCATTCCAATTCCAGTAAATGTTTTTGTTTGCGTAATGTCTCTTATAAGACGAGTCACCCCATCTGAACTCACACTTAGCCTACCCACGGTGGTGCCTCGGTCGGTGCTGCAAAAGATAGCGTCGGGGGGGGGAATAAGTGTTTCGACAGAAACCGTATATGTATATATTTTTGTTTCATTCCTTTCGCACTGAGGAATGTTTTGAGTGACAAAATACAGTATGTGGGCCTTTTTATTTAACAAGCACAAACAAGCTGTTAAGGATTATAGATCAGCACTCCAAGTCCTACCCTGAAATGCTTGTGATACACCCCAGCCTGCTCGAAGCTCACAGTGCTGTAGTAAACGAGAGAACTTCCCGTGCCAGCGTTATGATAGCTCTTATTGAACTGGCCTAGTGCCAGACCACCTCCACAGAGGCTTATGTTTCTTAAGGTATTTCTACAACCGTCTCGTCTAGTGCAGCGTCTGCTGCTCACCAAATCAGCCGGTGGAGGAATAGAGCTGAGTAAAGATTTCTCTGATTGACTGTCTGTCTGTAAGGCACCACAACAAACTCAAAAGCCTGGTAGAATTGACAACAGTGCGTTTGGGTGCCAATAACCTGTATGCCAAATCTTTCCATGACCAACTCTGAACACACTCACTGTTTGTTGTGCTCTTGTCCTAGAATATCATAATGCGCACCGACTGATAGTGTGTTTTTGTTTTGTTTTAGATAAGCCTGCAACGGGGCTCTCTCTCTCTAGTATTCCAACAGATGTCCTATAACTTGTTTGTTTTCGAGAGAAGAAGTCAGTCAAATGAGTGACAGAAGGGAGGACAAAGCACGTGGTGCATCACTGGAGAGGGGAGAATCTCTCCCCTCACTCCTCTGGACTTCAAAGGTTACTGGGGTACCTAGGTTCATCCAGCGACCAGCCATATCAAGGCTGACTGATAAACATTTGCACAGCCACCAGCAGCAGGGTCCTTTGCTACATACACAGTGCTGTTGAAGAATATGGACAAGGACACAGAGTACTCCGCTACTTATATAAACAAGGGTGTGTGTGTTAAGAGTTTCAAAGGAACAAAATGTTCAAGATTGACACACAAACAGACCATAGCATCATGGACACTGCCTATAGGCCTAGTTAAACTGGGTCAAAAAGGAATCTGTAAGAAAACATTGCATTTAACCTGGTTTAGAAGGACAGTAAATACAATGTGCTGAAATGATCATTATAGGCAGTGTAAATTATTTTTGGGACATTTCTTTAGCAAGTCTATATGATGAAGACAAACCATTCTTCAGTCCTTTAATACTGGTATAGTGTAGCTACAGATACTCTGATATAACAGATATATTGCTCCCTCACTGTTCTCCTTACAGGCCTGTCTGCCCACTCCTAGCTTTCGTTCTTTGCCAACACGTCTTGTACAGAAACTAAACACCACCAGCATTAATTCTAATGGGGTGGGGTACGGCCAATAGGAGTGCGGTGCCACCCCAAATGGGCACGGTGCCTATAAAGTCACCGAGCGGGTTTGCCAGTCACATTCCTTACACTCCAGTGACAGACTCTCTCTCTCCCCCTCTCCTCTACCAACCTCGCACTTAGAGCCGTCACTCACCCTAGTCAGGGGCTGTATGTAGCCTATCAAGCGTCTCAGAGTGCTGATTTAGGATAGGTTTACCTTTAAGATCACAATGGATAAGATGATATGGACAGGGGGTTTGCCAGTCGCATTCCTTAAACTACAGTGACAGACACACACACAGACAGACACACAATTCAGGTGGAACGGAAGTTGTTACACATTCAGTTATTTGTCAATATATAAATCTAAAACGTAATCTAAAACCAATGAACCAGCACAGCATGGGGCTCCTGAGTGGCGCGGTGGTCTAAAGCACTGCATCTCAGTCATAGAGGTGTCACTACAGACCCTGGTTCAATCCCGGGCTGTATCACAACCGGCCGTGATCAAATGTCCCATAGGACGGCACACAATTAGCCCAGCGTCGTCCGGGTTAGGGGAGGGT
Organism: Salvelinus sp. IW2-2015; assembly: GCF_002910315.2. Taxonomy (NCBI): domain Eukaryota; kingdom Metazoa; phylum Chordata; class Actinopteri; order Salmoniformes; family Salmonidae; genus Salvelinus; species Salvelinus sp. IW2-2015. Next base: position 44,249,143 of record NC_036863.1, on the reverse strand, counting down.
TTGGCCGGTGTAGGCCGTCATTGTAAAATAAGAATTTGTTCTTAACTGACTTGCCTAGTTAAATAAAGGTTAAATCAAATAAATGATGACATGACTTTGATACAGAGATTTAAATCACACTGCCCCTAGGTGGTTTTTTGTACCTGATCTCTGGAACCTGCTGCTCTCCTTTTTCCCTTTCTCTCCTCCTTTCTTTCTTTCCCAGAGGCCTGCTGAGAGACACTTAACTGTTTCACAGTCAATGATTTACACCCGGGAGTGGAGACAGACCGCCAAAGCTTTGCTGGGCTGAGCCCATCATAACTGTACGCTGGACTGAAAAGAAGACTATAATACGATGGTCTTCCTATACTAGAGGGGAGCTTCAAAGTGAACCACAACAGCAGTAGCACGAACTGTGTGAGCAGCAGGTTAGCTTTCCTGAATCAATAACAATTCTACTCTCTCTGTCTCTCTCTATTCCTTCTCTTTCTGTCTGTCTGTCTGTCTGTCTTGCTCTTTATTCCTTCTCTCTCTCGCTTTCTCTCTTTGTCTTGCTGCTTCATTGGGAAGGGCTCGTGAGCAAGCATTTCGYAGTAGAGTGTATTCGAGCGCATGTGACAAATCAAATTTGATCTCTGATACATATGCCCACAGCTACAGCTTAAAAGTGGATCCACAGAAACATCCTCATGGAATGTTGACAAGGCGCTGTCTCAAGGGGAATGAGGGCAGACGTTTTGTTGCGGCACGCATAGGCAGACCATGACTGTTACGTCTTGGAACACACCTCTGGAGTACCTAAATACAGGTAACTCTCCACATCTATTTTTATCCTGAAGAATGGAGGGGCCCCTGACGTCCATTAGAGTAACATAACAATCGCAAGACTGCTATGCTAAAACTTCAGCTATGTAGTGGGTTGAATAAGCGACACTAGTGATGCACCGATATGACATTTTTGGCGGATACCCAATATTTTCCTTGCCAAAAAAAATGATACCGATAACCGATATTTAACAATTTAGCGGCCTTTTAAGCATTCTAGTACAGTTAAGTAGGTTAACACACACACAGACGCAGCGGTCTAAGGCACTGCATCTCAGTGCAAGAGGCGTCACTACAGTCCCTGGTTCGAATCCAGACTGTATCACATCCGGCCCTGATTGGGAGTCCCATAGGGCGGCGCACAAACCCGGCGTCATCCGGGGTAGGCCGTCATTGTAAATAAGAATTTGTTCTTAACTGACTTGCCTAGTTAAATAAAGGTTACACACACACACACACTGACCAAAAAGTTATTGTGTTGGCATTTACGTATGTTCCCATTACCAGTAAAACATCATCAAAACCTATTTCTTTCACTAACTTGCTGTGCTGTTTCGTTGTTCATTTGTTCAGTCATTTCATTCTCAACCAGGATGTCTATGGAACACCGTTTGGGTCTTTGCGTGTCAAATAAGCTTGTTGACCAATCAGGTCCTGAATATGACTACACGTCACGTAATAATTTAACGCGTTCATACATTTTTTACGTAGTTATTACACATTGATTACACTATCACTCGTATTTCATATGTCACAACGATTCATCGATACGTATGCTATGATGCTGGTAAAGTTGTCTCGCTCACCTACAGTTCTGGTCATAAAAAAAAGCTAGCTAGCTCATGGATGCAAATAATGTTCCCCAAAAACATAGCAAAACGCCAATCTGTTTCAGTAGCTATAGTTAGCTAGCTACCTATATAGCTAGGTGTCATCTAAAATAACCCTAATTTATAAGACAGTTCTTATTTGATTAATGGTGGTCGGACCCATCTATGTGACGCTAGCCACAATAAGGATTAGCCACAATAGTGGACTTTGTGGTTAGCCTTCAAAATAAAAGTACGGATAATACCCCCCTCTACCTATTTGTATTCATTTATGCATCACTTCAATAACATAACTTTTATATTTGAACGCCAAAGTGCATTTCCACTATTGTGCCTAAATCCTTATTGTGGCTAGCTTCACAACACAAAAACCCGCTCCGTCGAGCATTGCACTAGCCAAGATGAAGCTAGCTGGCTGATTATAAGCGTTAGCTATTGGCACAGGGTTAAGTAGCTGGCTAGTTATTTATTTTTCAATGAACTGAAGTTCAGAGCGAACAACAAGTGCAAAAAAAAACCTAGCTAATACTTACAAGGATTCCTAAATCAATTGCAGAATATGAAAAAGACTGCAGTTATCTACTGGTCATGTTTTCAGGTTGTTGTATTGGGTGTACTAGGTACCAAGCAAAGTAGCTCACCCCAGAATTGCCAGTCGAACAAATTGCTTTTTACCACAGGGTATTGTAAAACATCGTTCGTGGCCGGTGTTTTGTTTGCAGACTTTTTTGTACAGCTTTGACAGTGCCATGGTATCTTTTTTTGACACGCAAAGACCCAAATGGTGTTCCATAGTATCTACAGTGGCAAAAAAGTATTTAGTCAGCCACCAATTGTGCAAGTTCTCCACTTAAAAAGATGAGAGAGGCCTGTAATTTTCATCATAGGTACACTTTCAACTATGACAGACAAAAATGAGCGAAAAAATCCAGAATATCACATTGTAGGATTTTTTATGAATTATTTTGCAAATTATGGTGGAAATAAGTATTTGGTCACCTACAAACAAGCAAGATTTCTGGCTCTCACAGACCTGTAACTTCTTCTTTAAGAGGCTCCTCTGTCTCCTCGTTACCTGTATAATGGCACCTGTTTTGAACTTGTTATCAGTATAAAAGACACCTGTCCACAACCTCAAAAAGTCACACTCCAAACTCCACTATGGCCAAGACCAAAGAGCTGTCAAAGGACACCAGAAAAAATTGTAGAACTGCACCAGGCTGGGAAGACTGAATCTGCAATAGGTAGCAGCTTGGTTTGAAGAAATCAACTGTGGGGGCAATTATTAGAGAAATGGAAGACATACATGACCACTGATAATCTCCCTCGATCTGGGGCTCCACGCAAGATCTTACCCCGTGGGGTCAAAATGATCACAAGAACGGTGAGCAAAATCCCAGAACCACACGGGGGGGACCTAGTGAATGACCTGCAGAGAGCTGGGACCAAAGTACAAAGCCTACCATCAGTACACACTACGCCGCCAGGGACTTCAAATCCTGCCAGTGCCAGACGTGTCCCCCTGCTTAAGCCAGTACATGTCCAGGCCCGTCTGAATGTTTGCTAGAGAGATTTGGATGATCCAGAAGAAGATTGGGAGAATGTCATATGGTCAGATGAAACCAAAATAGAACTTTTTGGTAAAAACTCAACTCGTCGTGTTTGGAGGACAAAGAATGTGAGTTGCATCCAAAGAACACCATACCTACTGTGAAGCATGGGGGTGGAACATCATGCTTTGGGGCTGGTTTTTCTGCAAAGGGACCAGGACGACTGATCCGTGTAAAGGAAAGAATGAATGGGGCCATGTATTGTGAGATTTTGAGTGAAAACCTCCTTCCATCAGCAAGGGCATTGAAGATGAAACGTGGCTGGGTCTTTCAGCATGACAATGATCCCAAACACACCGCCGAGCCAACGTCGCAGACGACGCACGAGGACGTGGCTTCGTAGAAGCATTTCAAGGTCCTGGAGTGGCCTAGCCAGTCTCCAGATCTCAACCCCATAGAAAAATCTTTGGAGGGAGTTGAAAGTCCGTGTTGCCCCAGCAACAGCCCAAAACATCACATGCTCTAGAGGAGATCTGCATGGAGGAATGGCCAAAATACCAGCAACAGTGTGTGAAAACCTTGTGAGACTTACAGAAACGTTTGACTTCTGTCATTGCCAACAAGGGTATATAACAAAGTATTGAGATAAACTTTGTTATTGACCAAATACTTATTTTCCACCATAATTTGTCAATAGATTCATAAAAATCCTACAATGTGATTTTCTGGATTTGTTTTCTCATTTTGTCTGTCATAGTTGAAGTGTACCTATGATGGAAATTACAGGCCTCTCTTCTTTTTAAGTGGGAGAACTTGCACAATTGGTGGCTGACTAAATACTTTTTTGCCCCACTGTATGTCGTGAAGCTAATTGCAGTGACGGTATCACTGTGTAACTTCGGTAGGGCAACATCTGAAAAATAGCGCACTTGGTAGTGTGTACCGGTGCTCGACCAGTCGGCGAAAGCCAACATCACCCAAGACAGAACAGTTGATTGTCAAGGGCAATGAATTCCATTATCTTGGCTTTAATGGCTTTCACCTTTGAGTTGTCTCGCTGAAATGTTCTTACTCTTTCAAATGACTGCTGGACTTGTTGACTGCTCAATCTACACAGCAGACATTGTGGGCTAGGTTAGGAATGCTGTGTTGCACGTGTAGGGCAAAATTTTACGTGCCGTCATTACGTCATGTACCTACGTTATATAGGTATGCACGTCAGCTTTGACATTGGTTTTGCACATCGGCGTTAAACTAGACATCGTCCGATACCGATGTTGGCATTTTTAGCTAATATTGTCCGATTCCAATATGTTCACCGATATATCGTGCATCCCTAAGCTACACGGTTATAAAGACACAGTTACAATTACACAGTTATCTGTGCCTGTGAGAAGGCCCCTATTCGTGTCCTTAGATGCAACATTAAACAAACCATTTATAAATGCCTTATTTTAAATTGTATTACCATAGCTAAGTCTTTTTAGATGATTTGTGAAGCATCTGTGTAGTACTTATGAATAGTTTATGAATGCTCTAGAAAGCATTTATGATAAGCAAGATTGTCCACCTTTAATTGAGAGATGTGCTCTTCACTGGAAAAGGTCTTCACTCTGTGTAGACAGAATTAACACTCCTGCTTTGAGAAACAAGTCAACTTCTCTGAAGTTGTCAGAGGGATTAATGCCCTCCGTCACTGCAACGGATTTCCATCATATGGATTATGGAGATGTCGTTTTTGAGGTCAGTGTAGATCTGCATTTAAAATCTACCAGGTAGGCCAGTTGAGAACAAGTTCGCATGATTGTTGCTAACACTCCAATGTTCAGACAAAGGGAATGAAATAGTCTATAATGCGCACCACAGCAGCGCTCAACTCAGACAGAGGTGTGTAGCCTACTGTAGCTGCTGGCAAAGTCATTCAAAGCCTATATCACTCAGGTGCAACTTTCCAGTGCTAATATTTTTGCCATGTAAGGTTGTTATTAAAACAAAATCAGACAACCCCATAGTAGAGTAGTTTACTTATTTACCTAGTCGGCTTGTTGTGTGTTCAATGTGAGAGAAGCATTCCTCGAGGTGCATTCAAGTTGCGAGAGCCATAGGTAGGGCAACATGTGTTATGACAAGCAGTCAATGCGCAATTCTTAATGCAATCACCGGGAAAACGCTTCAAATCAGTTTTGGCTAATGTATTTTGAAAACAGTTTTGGCTTTTGGTTAAAAAAAAGAGKGGGATCCAAGTTTTCCATTGCTACCACTTCATTTAAACCAGAGTTTCAAGCATAGTGTACTTTTTGGTGAACGTCGGGAACCAAATCGCATAATCTGTCTCCCTGATTTGCGTCAATCAAATCAGGGACCCCCTTTTTCCCTCAGAACAGCCTCACTTCATTAGGGCATGGGCTTCACATGGTGTCGATAGCATTCTACAGGGATGTTGACTCCAATGCGTCGCACAGTTGTGTCAAATTGGGTGGATGTCCTTTGGGTGGTGGACCATTCTTGATACACACGGGAAACTGTTGAGAGTGGAAAAACCCAGCAGTGTTGCAGTTCTTGACACAAACTGGTGCCACTGGCACCTACTGCCAAACCCGTTCAGAGGCACTTAAATCTTTTGTCTTGGCCATTCACCTGAATGAGACACGTACACAATCAATGTCTGTCTCAATTGTCTCAAGGCTTAAAAATACTTAACCTGTCTCCCCCCCCCCCATCTACACTGATTTAAGTGGATTTAACAATTGACATCAAAAAGGGGTCATAGCTTTCACCTGGGCAGTGTATGTCTTGGAAAAAGGTTTTCTTTATGTTTTGTATACTCAGTGTCCTTTGCAATAGAAACCCAACATATATATTTTGAGTGAATAATAATTAATAATGATGCATTTATAATAAAAAATAACGATGTAATAACAATCAGGATGTTGTGTCCAATAGGGTAAATGCATCAGTTGGGCTACAGATGATAATGCTTATTGCCAATAGCAAATCTGATAATACAGGGAGGACCACGGACCCACTAAGCAAGTGGACTGGAATTGGTCAAGTAGGCCTACAAAACGAGCATCTTTGTTACATGGGGGAAAGTAAAGTTGGCCCCAGACAATCGATCTAAGATACACATTTTTTAAATCACTTCCCCGTGATCTCCAAATAACCCCATCTATCCGTGATTCTGCACTGCGGGACATTGTGGCACATAGTGAATTAATGACGTGGGCCACAATTTAATTGACTTGACACAGGGTAGCCTATAATTCAGGGGATAATTCATAACGTGATGGTTGTAAACTAGGCCTACATAATGTCATATTAGATATTAAGCGCGAATGGATGCTTATTGCTTGCTTACCTTCCAACCTGCAGAGCTATTACTGTCTCCTTTATCCTTAAAATATGGCACGCTCTTCACCATCCAGTCATAGATCTGAGACAAGGTGAGTCGCTTCTCGGGTGAGCTCTCTATCGCCTTGGTGATGAGGTCCGCGTAGGACATATTCCCCCACGCGTTCCGACGCGACGAGCTGCTTTTCCTCTGCGCAGCAGCGGCAGCGGCCACCGAATTCGACCCGACGGGGGACGAGAGCGGGGGCACCTGTTGCTGGTGTGGCAGCAGAGTACCCGGGTGTTTCTGTAACTGCTGTGGATGATGTTGTTGCTGGTGTATGCATTTCTCCTGGCATTGAAAATCATTGCACAAAACGAGCCGTTTCTCATCCTCCTGGTAGTCCTCTGACTCCTCTAACAAACTGAGGTTACTAATGTATTCGACAGGCTCCTGCTTGACTGAAGGCGCCGGTGAAGATGTGTTCGAGCTGGCGGCTTCGATGAACTCCGGTCGAGGCAGAGGCCAGGTGCATGACCGGGGGCGGGAGAGCGGCTCGAAATCCGGGTCAATATCAACCAACTGTTGCGGCGGTGGTAATTCTGCCATCTCGAAAGCAAACGGGCAAATAGCGCAACTGTCACATAAAGACACTCAATGACTCGACCAGTCCAGGCACCAAATGTAAAAGTGTAGAAACCGTCGTCACTTCTTCACGAACTCCCTGATAGAAGGCACTGGTTGATAACGGCCGGTGGTTTACGATGAAGTAATACAATTTATAATTTTTTTTAGCTCCTTTATCTAAAACTGCGCGGTTACAGTTAAAGTGTATCCGTGTTCTGTTCGTAGCATGTATATCACGCTTGTCGATGTCTACTGTCAGTGTCAATCACGGTTATACTAAATTACCTTTGTAAATCCTACGAAGTAAACTGGTAACAGACATTGGGTAACACCCACTAGGTCCTTGAGTGACAGTGAGTGGCCACCAATGATAACCCTTAGGCCTGTGTCTATAAAGTAAACAGGACATGGCTTTTACATTGCCTAATGCTTGTTTCTGATCTTATTCTATCGAGAACAATATTTCCCACCCTGAAAACAGGGGCCAGGGCAGTGAGTTTAAACGTTTAAACATGGAAAATATTGAAGGAAGTGCAAGTGGTTAGAACAATGTGTTTTTGAGTTATGTCTATTTTTTAGCCCATGTCTTAAGGGAACGTTGTCTGGGGTGTCAATGTTATTAAGTATTGGACTACTTTATAAAATGTTGGACAAGTCTTGGACTTATAAAAGTATATACAAAGTCTAAGGGAAAGTGTAGTATTTTCTGACAGAAAAAAAGCTAAGCAAACACATTTTTGAAGGGAAATAAGTGGGCAGAATTTATATTTTTTGGTTGTTATTCAATAAAAACAGAAACTTTATAAAGGGTGCCCCCTGAAGATTAGCATGTTAAAAACCATTTGATACATTTTGAGTACTTGACTCTTAAAACCTAAAGTATAGGTATCTTATTTTAATGAAATAAATAAAATATCAAAACAAAATGGTATTGCACTATATACTATTGCACACTATTAATATCCCCTTTTTAGTTTCACACTCCCTACCCAAATCACCCCAAAGTATCTCAAAATTGATTATGTAATTCAATGAAGTTACTTATAGATGATTTAGATATGATTTTGGAAAATGCTAATATAGGTACCATTGACTTGCTTTGGATTGCCTTGGGGGTATTTTGCCCCACTGAAGGCCAGACATTTTTCCCCCAAACATGCTCACTTTAAAATGTTACTATTTCATTAAAAACTGATTCAAATGTCTCTCTCTAACCAAGTGGATTATTTCTCTTTAGGCTCCCCTGATGGTATGTAAAACAAGTTTAAGGATCTAACTTCATTAGATTATAAAACTTTTTCTAAATGACAAAATATTAGATCAATGTACCTCAAATGGTTTGTTGGAGTAACTTATAAAGTTGAGATGAGACCGATGACATTTTTAGTTGAGCAAGACTATTGGTATCCAGGGAAAGTTTTAAAAAAGTGACAGAAATAACTTTGTGAGAATTACAGGAGGATGGCATTTAATCACTCTTCTTTTAGGGTGCTGCTATAGGCCAGCAAGTGCAAACTGTCAGTATCTGGAGAATGTGTGTGTGATGTTAGATAAGGTCTCTAATGCTAACAGAGACATTTTCTTGGTGACCTGAACAATGACTGGTTATCATCTAGTCCTCTCAAGAGGAAGCTTCTTACTGTGACTAATGCCTGTAACATGACCCAGGTTATCACTCAACCAACTAGTGTATACCAATAGTGTTGGACCGGTGACATCCACTTGTATGGATCATATATTCACCAATACTGCAGAACTTTGCACCATAGCAATATCAGTTCCCATTGGCTGTAGTGACCATAACAAGGAAACCCAAAGGCAGGGCCTAAAGCTATTTATAAGAGATCATACAAAATGTTCTCTCATGACTCTTTTGTTGAAGATGTAAAAAAATGTATGTTGGTCTGATTTGTATGAGGAGAATACAGATGCAACACTTGGGAGTATTTGTAAAATTATTCTTGCCCATTGTTGACAAACATGCACCTCACTAACTGTGCAAACTGTTAGAGCCCCCTGTATCGATGATGAATAAAAAAAGTGTTTTGTTCAAAGAAATGATGCAACAGAAAAAAAWGTCAGACAAGTCAGGCTGCTCAGCTGATTGGTTGACATACTTTTAATAGAGAAATGTTGTGACATAACCTAACAAAAAAAGTATTTTATTACCAAAACAAGATAAATTACATAAAAAACAATGGGAGAAGACTTAAGCACCGTAAATTATATTATGGGCAAAAAAAACTATTAATCTCCATTGTTTATTGAAGTTCATGGGTCATTTATAACAAAACCTTTTGATATAGCTTTTCATTTCAATGACCATTTCACTGGTAAAGTGGACAAACTGACAAGTGAAATGACAACATTGAACAGTGAACCATCATATTTGTGTATTGAAGATCTAATAATGAAAGAGGAAGGATCGCCATTTTGAATTTGGTCAAGTTTGTGCGAAATGGGTGGAAAACGTTGTTATCCATCAATAATGGTAAGCCACCAGGTATAGACAACCTATATGGGAAACTATTGAGAATGGTAGCAGACTGTATTGCCACCCCTATTTGCAATGTCTTTAACCAAAACCTAAAAGAATGTGTGTCCACAGGTGTTGAAGGTAAACCAATTCCACTACCTAAAAATAATAAAGCACTCTTTGCTGGCTCTAACAGCTACCAAATCAGTTTACTGCCTGTTCTTAGTAAACTGAAGGAGATAATTGTCTTTGAACAAATACAATGCTGTTTTTTAAGGAACAAGTTAACTAGACTTTCAGCATGCATATAGGGAAGGGCACTTAACTCGTACTAAACAGACACAGATAACTGATGATTGACTCAAATAAATGGATAAGATAGTTGGATCTGTATTGTTAGATTTCAGTGCAACCTTTTATTGATCATTTGTTATTTGAAAAAACTCACTTGTTATGGCTTTACTGTGACTGTTAGCCATCACATGGTTGGATAATTACTTATCAAATAGAATAGCGTATTCTTCAATGGAAGCTTATAACAGATATGTACAGTGCGGTATCCCTCAGGGAAGTTGTCTTGGGACATTACTCTTTATCTTTACAAATTATTTGCCACTTGTCTAACAAGAAGCTCAAATGATGATGTATGCTGATGATTGCACACTCTATACATCAGCACCTACAGCCAGTGAGCTCACCAAGACATAAAAATGATTAAGTCAGTGTCAGAATGGGTAATTAAAAATAAACTGGTCTTAAATACATCTAAAACCAAAAGCACTGTATTTGGTTCAAAGCATTCCCTTAAACCTCAACTGGAGTTGTGCATATAAGGTGTGACCATTGAACAAGTTGAGGAAGCTAAACTCATAGTTATATACTAGATGGTCAATTATCATAGTCAAATCATATTGAAAAAGTTAGTGAAGATCGGGAGAGGTATGTCTGTTATAAAAAAATGTGCATTTTTGACACAAAGATCAACTGTACTAGTTGTTCAGGCTCTGGTCTTGTCCCATCTTGATTACTGTCTGGTAATATGGTCAGGTGCAGCAAAGAAATACCTAGCAAAGCTGCAGCTGGCTCAAAACAAAGTAGCACACCTTGCTCTTAACTGCACACAATGAACTAACATCAACAGCATGCATGATAGTCTTTCATGGTTTAGAAGAGAAGTAGTACATTTTTCCTCGTCTTTTTAAATGCCTAACCACTTGTATAATATATTGCATACACTTCAAACAGACATACAGTACCAGTCAAAAGTTTGGACTCACCCACTCATTCAAGGGTTTCTTTATTTTTAGTATTTTCTACATTGTAGAATAATAGTGAAGATGACAAAACTATGAAATAACACATATGGAATCATGTAGTAACCAAAAGTGTAAGACAAATCAAAATATCTTATATTTGAGATTCTTCAAAGTAGCCACTCTTTGCACACTCTTGGCATTCTCTCAACCAGCTTCATGAGGTAGTCACCTGGAATGCGTTTAAATTAACAGGTGTGCCTTGTTAAAGTACATTTGTGGAATGTCTTTCCTTCTTAAAGCATTTGAGCCATCAGTTGCGTTGTTACAAGGTAGTGGTGGTATTCAGAAGATAGCCCTATTTGGTAAAAGACCAAGTCCATATTTTGGCAAGAACAGCTCAAATAAGTTAAGAGAAACAGCAGTCAATCCAGAAAATGAAGAACTTTGAAAGTTTCTTCAAGTGCTGTCACAAAATTACCTCTGCTGCAGAGGATAAGTTCCTTAGAGCTACCAGCCTCAGCAATTGCAGCCCAAATAAAAGTGACAGACACATCAATATCAACTATTCAGAGGAGACTGCATGAATCAGGCCTTCATGGTCAAATTGCTGCAAAGAAACCACTACTAAAGGACACCAATAAGAAGAGACTTCCTTGGGCAAAGAAACACCAGCAATGGACATTAGACCGGTAGAAATCTGTCTTTTGGTCTGATGAGTCCGAATTTGAGATTTTTGGTTCCAACCGCCGTGTCTTTGTGAGACGCAGAGTAGGTGAACGGAGGAGGTGTGATAATGTGGGGGTTCATTACTGATGACACTTGTGATTTCAAGGCACACTTAACCAGCATAGCACAGCATTCTGCAGCGATACGCCATCCCATCTGGTTTGCACTTAGCGGGACTATCATTTGTTTTACAACAGGACAATGACCTAACACACCTCCAGGCTGTGTAAGAGTGATGGAGGGCTGCATCAGATGACCTGACCGCGACATACGCCTAGTTTCCTGAAATTAGTCACATATAGGAAGTGTGTAAATATTAATTGTCTATTGGTGTCTTTCCTTTGAATTGAATGTAATATCTTATGTTGTTCTTGTCTATTACTGTTCTGTACATTTTATGTGGACCCCAGGAAAAGTAGCTGCTGCATGTGCAGTAAGTAATGGGGATCCTCAAACTTAAGTAACCCCAAGCCACCCTAAATACTATTCATTGTTACTTTGTTTATTGTGTATCCTTTACAAATGTAAAAAAACATGTTAAAATGTTAGATGTAATAAACAGTTAAAACATTGGTTGAGATTGTGTTTGTTGCAAAATATTGCACTTAGATATGATTGCACTAGACACTGATATTACTATTATACTAATGACCGAAACCACCTTGTTAGTTGCTCTGCACGCAAATCTCTAAAATAGTTGTGTTTAGGTTAATGGTGCGGTTTTGCATATTCACATCGCATCACATGCATGAGCCCCCACCTACTGTAAGTCACACCTGTCGCCAAAGAACATAGGTCAGTGATTATTCCTTTCATAGTAGTCTGGTGGCAAGGTGTCTTCTGCAAGACAGCAAGAGGGAGGACAGGTGAGTAAAAACACTAAATGATAGGAATACAGGTAGCCTGGTCCCAGATCTGTTTTTAAGCAATGGAGTTGGCAAGAGCGCAATGGTTTGGCACAACAATGAGTTTGCATGATAGCATAAACAGACTGCCACAGGCTAGAATGCAGGTGACTGACTCAGAGAATTCAGAAGTATAAAATCTTTCATTAGGGCCTGACATTACCACTGCTGAGCAATTACCTGAGCACACTGTCTGACCACATAACCCTGCCTAGACTCAGTCTTTGTCCGTCCCAAATGGCACCCTATTCCCCATTTACTGCACTACTTTTGACCAGGGCCCATAGAGCTTTCGTCAAAAGTAGGGTACACGTATCAGTCATTTGGGACTCAGACTACCTTCAAGTGGTACCTGTCTATCCCCGTCACCTCTACTGCCCTCACACAGGCAATTACACCATTGGCTAAAATAGTAACCCTGTGCTTGACATCTGTACCTGTATTTGTGTCTGGTTCTTAAACTTGTGCACACAGTATTTGTCATCTTAAATCAAGCACAAGAATAAGCTGGAACATGTGCTCTAGTGATTGCGCTGCAGGTGACAGAAGGCAGACCAGTCACTTCAGGTCACAATAGTGCCACCTTGTGGGAAATTCCCAGATTACATTTTTGAACCTACTATGTAGTGATGGTTGACTCATAACCTGCAGTTACTTTTGAGAGTTAGAATAGTACATTTGGTTGTGCATCAGCAAGTTTTTCACTTATGTCAGTCACTAAGAGTCACTCATTTAGCCCATATCAGCTAACATGTTTTAGATAGGTAATTAGTCTAGCCAGCTATTTAAACTTGTCGTAATCATGGCCGAATTACCGACGGGAAAGGAAGGGCACATGCCCAGGTGCCCTGATCTCGAGGTGGCCCCCATTGAATTTGTTAGTCACTAACTCAGATATTATATTAACATGGCATAAATCATGGCAAAATGTGGAGAATTTAAGGAAATTAGCTCTAAAATTGCAACATTTTCTCTCCGCCCCATGGGAAAATTTGTAGAATTACAGAAACATTTGTTTAAAACAGCAAACAAAAATTATACACCTCATGGAAGTATGTGTAGAATTACAGGAAATTAACTTCAAAACTTGAAATGTTTCTCCGCAGAGCCAGGACAAAAGTAACACGGGGCAAAAGAAACAAGCCCATTTTCTCATAACTTCACTACATCATTCTATCTTGTGTTAACACGTTCCTAATGTGGAAGACGACCTCAATGCAAAAACACTGCCAAGTCTGACCATGTTTCACCGAGTAAACAGAAAGTGGTTTTGATCAATGTACGTAAAAAAACACCCCCAGAAGTGTTTTTCAGTTGTAGAGTTGTGTTTAGTTTAAGGTTCCAAGCATATGTTATTTTCTTAACCCATCTAGTGACTAAATGACAGCACAGGTTGCAAGTATCATGCTAGCTAGTATTGGGTGTTAGCCTGGGAGAAGTTACAGGAGAGACGAGTGGTACGAAAGTAACAATGTAAAATGGAATGAAATTTAATAAACGTTTAAGCAGAGGCCATTGTGTCTCTAGTTCATGTGGCTTTTATAATTTTACTTAGCAAAATATCAACAAGTGACTGTTTGAAAATGACATGAATTATGCCTTAATTGACTTAATGGATCAGCTTCCAACATACGTTTTAAATCGACAGGTTAGTGGTTAAAAAAAAATATCTTCATGATTGAGGGTCAGTTAGCTTATGTCAAGCCATGGACATGTGATAAGCATGATGGGTTTGCCATTTGTGAAGAGAATAAAGACGTTTATTCTATCAAGACACAAGGAGCGCACATGACAAGGACCGCTAGAGCGCACCTGATTGGTAGGGCTAAGCATGAATAGTAATTAAAAATAGTGAAAAACATCTACTACATTCCCATTAAAGTGAGGAGAAAATGGTTTAATATAGCTATGTGATACATTTTAGTCCGGTTAATATTGTAGGCAAAATATTGTGGTTTCGCAACATTGTGATGTTGACACAGCTCATTTTATTAAAATGTTTAACCTATAGCGTGAATTATTCAAATGGACACAAACATGAAATTATGGCTAATGGTGCAGCATTTGTTTAAAGTAACAAGCAATACAAACCGGAAACACTAAGATGAGACATTGTGCACTTCTCACCAGCTGTTACTTCTGTCCCCAGGCTGTGTTACTCCCACCCTGCCGGCAGGTACAAAAGTAATGTTGCGGTAGTTATGTTGTTGGTCTATTTAATTTCAACTCATTTCCCTTAACCCTGAAATTACAGTTGGTAATGGTAGAGGACATATATAAGCTGTTAGTCATAAAATATGGTGTCTCTACCTCTATCTCTGAGTAATTTTTAAACCCTTTTTCTCCCAACTCCCCAACAGGCTCGGGAGAGGCGAAGGTTGAAATATGCGTCCTCCAAAACATGATCCGCCAAGCCACGCTTCTTAACACCTGCTCGCTTACCCCGGAAGCCAACTGCACCAGTGTGTGGGAGGAAACATCGTTCAACTAACGACTGAAGTCAGCCTGCAGGTGCCCGGCACGGCACGGCACAAGGAGTCACTAGAGCGCGATGAGCCAAGTCAATTCATATTGAACTTCTTTTTTTWAAAATGATATTCACGTAGGTTGTTACTTAGACCCTATTTTACATCTAAGATTGTGTTGAGACAACATGCTCTTGAATACAGGGTGGGTGTCATGTTTTGGCTGATAGAATGTACTAAAACGGGAATACAATTCAAATGTAAACTTTCAAATGGTACCACAAAGCTGGTTGTAGGTTCACACAGAGAWTGTTGACTTGAATGGGAATATTTGTTTAAAATTATACTGACAATCCTCCCTAGGAAACCTATTGAAATATAGATAACAGAATAAACATGACCATTTAAGTTGACATTCAACAGTGCGTGATAATCTTTGTGGTAGTAATTAGAAGTTACTAATTACTACCACAAAGAATTTAGCTGGTGTACCTGATCTGAAAGGATAGGTCCCTTCTATTAATTATATTTCTATGAGTTAAATGACACCCTGTATTCAAGAACAAGTTGACTCAACCAATGGTGGGCACAACGCAAAAACTTCAGATGTGAAATAGGTTCTAAGCTACAACATATGCGAATATGAGAAGAAAACAAATCTTGAGTATGCATTTTTAGTTATTTGACATTAAAGTTTACATTTTAGACATTTTATAAAAAATAAAACAATGTCTTCAATAAATAATAAAATCATTTGACAACACTTGATAAGCTTATAAATTATATCAAACTCAACCTTTTATATTTTCCAGTAATGAAGACAAGCACTTTTATGTCCTGAATGTTTTGGCATTCAGGTCCAAAAAGCCACTTTTTGACCACTTCTTCCATAGGAAAACATCTACGTGAAGTTTTATTTAAATCAAAAGTGATGCTGTCAAAAAGTGATTCAATTCTAATGAATTTACCCAATTTGAAGTAAGTTTAAATTCTGAATTGACATGGAATTGACCCCAACCATGGTAAATAACATTACTCCCTAAGACAAGCGATGCAACATTTGTTTGCAGTCTTTTAGAAGTCAAATAGACATCTTACAAATTATTCAGCCTCCTAAGGTATTATAATATGTTGTTTCACCCTTAACAAGCAAGTGTGGTATGAATACCATTGGGGGATCAACTTACTTTAGAACGCAAAGCAACTCCCTTTCATTGAATCATGTGCCAAGTGCTATCATTCTTCCAATCGTGTCACACAATGGAACTGCTAAGTGTTTTCAGAACAAGACCGTAATTAGTAGGTATTTGCTTTCATTGTTTTTTCACCCTCCTAACCCCCCTTTCCTGTAAAAACTTTTCACGGGTGAACGTAATGTCGCAATGACTGAGTAAATGTATACGACTAAAAGCAATTTGGCATCGGGAAACTTAGAAGTCCTGTGTAAATTTAGGATGCGTCTCAAATATTTCATATATAGTGTACTATTTTTTACCATAGCCCATAGAGGCCCTGGTCAAATGTAGTGCACTATATAGGGAAAAGGTTGCCATTTGGGACACACTAACACTGATTTCACTGCTGACCTGGGACCTGTGGAAAAACAACATCCATCATGATCCCAGGATAGGAAACTAACGCTGTGAAATTGTTTATAGGAACATTTCACAACAATTGTAAGGAGAATGTTTTTATTCTCTTAACCTTAAGACCTTTCTATTAAAAACATTCTACAAAACACTCTCCCTCTATCCTGTTTGGCTTACAGTGAGGTTACTAAGGCCAAAACCGATCAAGCCCTTTTTTAATCATTTCTTATTGAACTGACCGGGCAATAATGTTTTCTGAGAATTTCACAGGATCACAAAAACACTTATGAGTCTCACCTGTCTTAAAGAAATCCTAGCAGCAAACAAGACTTTGAAAACAGTGTTTATTTCAATAACATCTCAATAACGATAGCTATTTTGAAGCTAAATCTTGCAGTGCCGAGTTGAATGTGTCAATTAAATGTAGGTAATAGTAAATTGCACACAAAGTGCACAGCACGAGGACAGGTCCATATGAAGCACACAACATGTTTGCTATACACTTCTCCTTGATCAGACACCAACAGTGGAATTGTCAAGGTAGAGAAACGGCACGGTGTGTATAGTTAAGAGTCTCTGAACAACCAAAGCAATACATAGTGTATCCGATTAAGGGCTATACTAGGTTCTCTGTTAACCATCTCCATTGGTTCTCTCATGGGAAAATACCATCCAATCTCTGAGTGACAGTTCAGGTGGAGGGTGTGTCTGTCATTATTGTTTTAGTATACTGATCACCCTAGCCCTGAGACGAGGCTGTCACGCCATAGAGGTCTACAACCCTTAAATCCCACGTTAGCATTTGTGTGATCATAAATTACTTACAAAAGATTGTGTTTCTCTTAAATTTTGCCATCACAGTTCAGTTGAGGTAAACCTCTGCCTCCTTGAGGACCTCCTCTTTCTGCTGAAAGTAGTCCCTGAACCAGGCTATGTGTTCTCTCTTCTGCTGTACTGTGTAGTAGGGATTTTTAGCCAGGCCCGAGACCACCAGCTCCATGAAGTGTCTGACAGGTCCCTGGCGTGGGAAGCCTTCCTCCAGGTGTTTCTCCAGGAACACGTGCTCATGGAAGGGCACCTGGGCCTCCGCCTCAAGACCTGAGACACGGGTGGGAGAAAAGTGGTTTGCGATCAGAGAAGAAAAACAAAACACTTGTCGAATCATGCCCCAACTGTCTTTTTCTCAGTCTCTCCTTCAGTCAAATCGATCACATTCATAAAGCCTTTCTTTATATCAACAGTCATCTGTGCTTTACAGTATTTAAAAAATATATATATATATTATAAAAACTTAACCTTTATTTAACTAGGCAAGTCAGTTTAAGAACAAATTCTTATTTACAATGACGACCTTCACCGGCCAGTAACCCGGCCTAGACTACAAAGAGCGAGCAAAAGTACAGTGGCGAGGAAAAACTCTCATCAGGAACTCACCAGCCTCATTGTTAATTGGATACTGCCACAGCCTGCCCTCTTTGGTCCACTGGATCATCTCCTCAAAGCCATTACGAGGCATTTGATTGGTTGACAGGGCCACTTGATTGGCTAACTCCATGTCCCATAGGGTCGGAGCAGCTATGTCTGTGTCTGCCTCCGGTTCAGTGCTCGGGGTGAAGATGTTCAGCCTTTTCCCTGAAAATAGACTTCTCCTGACAACCACAGGGTCAAAGGACAAGGGTCAAGTTCAATCAAGCACTATTAAATAAAGTCTAGACAAAGACCACCCACACTAAAAGACTTCCTGGATGTACCAGAATATTATTGGAATAGTTTGACTGATTTTTATTTATTTGGGGTTATTGTACAATTTTAAAAATGCAGAAGCCATAGGACAACACATGCAAGCATTACACAAGGCTCTGATGAAGGCGATTACGCCGAAACGTAAGCCTGCCTCATCAATTCGATTTATTGCCTACCTCATGCCTTTTGCACACATTGTATATAGATTCTCTTTTTTTTCTACCATGTTATTGACTTGTTTATTGTTTACTCCATGTGTAACTCTGTGTTGTCTGTTCACACTGCTATGCTTTATCTTGGCCAGGTCGCAGTTGCAAATGAGAACTTGTTCTCAACTAGCCTACCTGGTTAAATAAAGGTGAAATAAAAAAAATAAAAAATGTCTCATCAATAAATAGTAATCTATATGCAGAAACAGAGTGCTCCTTGTTCGTAATTTGAGACATTTAATTATGAATGAAGACAGGACATTTTTACTTCAGTACTGTAGTCCTCGCTATGTCCAGGGCATTATCCGTACCTCCTCCGTAATCCACCATCCAGCTCTGCAGTGATGCCTCTATCATGGGTGTAGCCCCTCCCATCTTCATCAAAGCGGATCTGATTGGCCGGCCGTGCGGTCTGTCTGCCGTTGGGCTTCTTCCCCACCTTCATGTCAGCAATGATAACCCTGAAACAATGCCATCTTCATTAGATTGCATATCTACTTGTTTCACGGCTGTTAGATTACACTATTGACCTCTACAGCCAGGGAGTAAGACTCAAATTACATTTAAACTTTACTTCTATAGCAACCTGCAATCAGTGCATTCAACTAAAGCAAGTAAAACAACCACATAATCACTGCAAGTTAAAACCTTCTTCAAAAATAGCTGCCAGGTGCTAAATCAGTGCTAGTAAGAGTAAATGAGAAGACACTTGCCCAATGTTGTTGACGTCCCCGTTCTTCTGTGCCTCTCCGATAGCTTCATGTTGCCTCAGCTTCTTCAGCAGCTCTGACTCAGCCTGGCTCTGGTTAGGTAAAGTAGCTGCGGCAGCAGAGACAGCAGCAACCAGCTCAGGGCTCAGTGTCTTACTGCACGCACAAAAGGGTGAATTTGGTAGAAGGGTGAGACTAGATATATGGCCACCTATTGTGAAAACAGACGTATCAATAGAAGCAGTTGGATCTCAGCAGAAGATAGAAAAAACTAAAGTACAAGTCTCCTCACCTTGGGGCAGGTGCTGGTACGTCAGCCATGCCAGTGGCCTCCTGGAACATACTGGTGGTGCTCTCCATAGATGCTGGCATGGGCCTGGCAGCAGTCTGAGAGGTCCTCTGCACCTTTAAGGCCTTAAACTTCCTTTTATTGGTCACCTCTACCTTCATGGCCCCCAGGAGGTCCAGCAGACTCTCCTTCCCACTCTTCACAGGCTGAATTTCCTCCTTGGGGGGGGCTTCTGACTGTTGTTCCTCCTTATTGTCCTCTAACATCTGCTCCTCTACAACTTTGTCTCCCTCTTTCTTTACGTCTACAACCCCTTCTGTTTTAACCTGGACCTCAACAATTGTTTCACCCGCCTTCACTACCTCCATTGTTACTCCTAGCTTTTGTTTAACCTCTGTTTTACTGGCCAACATGATTTCTTTCATTTCCTCACTCTCCTTTACATCCTCCATCTTTACTTCTGGAATGGGAAAAAGTTCGGTTTTAGTCTGGATTTCTTCCATTTTCTCGCTATCCATCTTAACTGGAATTTCCTCTATTTTGCTCTCCTTTACAGCCTCCATCCTTACCTCGAGAATTGGCTCAACCTCTGTTTTAATCTGGATTATTTCGTCCATTTTCTCACTCGCCTTTGCTGCCTCCACCTTTGATTCTAGTTTTTTCTCAACCTCTTCTGTTTGTGTAAGAATTTCTTCAATTTTGACCCGCTCTGTTACTCCCTCCATCTTCACCCCTACTCTCTGCTCACTCTGTTCTGCTACCATTTTTACATAATCCTGTAGCTCTATGACCTTCTCTCCAACCATCTTTACTGCTCCCTTCTGCTCACCATCCTTCAATGCACTATTTTCTTCCTTGGGAGGGAGTGGCCCCTCTTTCTTTTCACAGTAGATGACAGAGCTTGTGCCAAACGCATTGAAGACCCCTCCAGTCGTAGCTCTGGGTGAGGGAGAGAGACCGTGGTCAGCACAAGAAACATTAAAAGCTAAATACTCTAACTTGCAAGACAAAGTGGCCCTCAAAGACATTGTGCTGCACTAGTACTGAAACCATGTAGACTTACGATAGTTTGCTACATGGCTGCAAAGTGAGAATAGATTAGATCTTTATTGTAGATAAAGATGAGATGTTGTTCCAGGGCTCATTAGGCAGGCTTATGCGGCAGATTTGCTACGGCGTCATTTTCAGAGGTAAACTTGCCAAGGCCACCAACAACCCATAAAATCTCACAGAATTCTTCCCAAAAACAAATTACAATTTCTCGCAACCATAGCAGTGCCCACTTTGTCAAAGGTAGGGACGCAAAATATTGATCATGTCCATTCCCAGCGCCTCTCCGGGGTGCTGCTGGCAAGACGCATCGCTGCTGTGCTCCAACATTCCGTCAAAACATTTTACATACGTCCTGGAACAGATCTAGCAAATGGTAGAAAAGTATATGGCCAGTGGTCTAGGGCATTGCATCGCAGTGCTAGCTGCGCCACCAGAGTCTCTGGGTTCGCGCCCAGGCTCTGTCGCAGCCGGCCGCGACCGGGAGGTCCGTGCGGCGACGCATAATTGGGCTAGCGTCGTCCGGGTTAGGGAGGGTTTGGCCGGTAGGGATATCCTTGTCTCATCGCGCTCCAGCGACTCCTGTGGCGGGCCGAGCGCAGTGCGCGCTAACCAAGGGAGCCAGGTGCACAGTGTTTCCTCCGACACATTGGTGAGGCTGGCTTCCGGGTTGGAGGCGCGCTGTGTTAAGAAGCAGTGCGGCTTGGTTGGGTTGTGCTTCGGAGGACACGTGGCTTTCGACCTTCGTCTCTCCCGAGCCCTTACGGGAGTTGTAGCGATGAGACAAGATAGTAATTACTAGCGATTGGATATCACGAAAATTGGGGAGAAAAGGGGAGAAAATTTATTTTATTTTATTTATTTTTTAAATAGAAAAGCCTTTTCGGCAGCCTACAGACTGGAGATCAAATGTATGACACTGTAACGAGACAGAAACTTTATACATCATGCAGGTTTCTCAGATTAGCGCATTTTTTATTTGATTGGCACACAATCAAATACAAAATGTGCTGACATGTTAACAAACATCCTAAAAACAGGACAGGTCAAAGTAAAATATACAATATGGAATGGACAATCAGGCTACTCACAACTGATGTCCAGGAGTTCCATCCTGTGGGCTAAATTGTCATGATCAGTGGTTTCAAGTTTCTATCAGTACATTTTTTACATGCTGATCACTTCTGCATTTCCCGCTGTGTAAACACTTAGCAAATAGGCTCAGGATAACTCCTCCTGATAAAGTTGTGTATCTGATATTCTGAGCTTAAATAGCCACAGCAATCAGGACTAATAAAGCCAATGGTCATTCATAAAATTCCATTGCGAGCAGACATGGCAGACTACATCCCAGTAAACACAGACTGAGGACGTCGTTTTTTGGGTCCTGTCCGGATCAGCCGTCTTTTTTTTGGAGGGGGGGGGGGGTTACAAAACGGTAGGTGTACCACAGATGGGCATTCCTAAAATTACATTTCAGGTGACACTGTAGGCCAGGGATGGGCAACTCCAGTCCTCTGGGGCCTGATTGGTGTCACACTTTTCCCCCAGCTAACACATCTGACTCCAATAATCAACCAATCATAAACTTCAGTTTAGAATGCAATTAGTTTCGTCAGCTGTGTTGACTAGGGATGGGGAGAAAGTGACACCACGCCGTCCCTGAGGACTGGAGTTGCCCATCCCTGGCCTACAGCGTTGCCCGAAATTGAATTTGCTCATCCCTGCCGTAGGGTATAACTCAGTAAGCACGGACTGCCGCTGATGCCTTTGTTTCAGTACAGACCAGCCTTGATTTCTACATCCACGGACGTTGGTTTTTGGTTCAGACTTTGTCCGGTCTGGACCAGCCTTGATTTGGCCCAAACATAGACGTCTATAAATTACATCTTTTAACTTTCATTCAGAACCTAAATTGAACCTAACTTCAACATGTGGAAAATATATATTTTTGGTATCATTTTGCTTACTGGGCCTAATCTTGTAGGACGGCAATTTTTTGTCTAGCCTAGGGCGGCAGAACAACCAGGACCAGCCGGTGTTGGTCATTGCCATAGTAGGCATAGTTTGTTATAGTGATGTTACCTTTGATACCAGAGCTCATTCATCACCAAGCAGCTAACTTCAAAGCAGTGTGCACGAAGCATGTTTCACTTTATCAGAAATGTCAGCAATGATGTCAGAAGCGTTGTTTGATCACAAGCTTTTTCAAAACTTATCTCGCATTTTGTAAAATTGCACCGATGGTTTGGGTGCTTTCTTCGATTCCAAGCTGCTTTCAAACACCGACCTCTACTGGACACCACCCATACAGTTTCGGGTTTTGTACATCAAGTTCCACCTGACCTGTCGCTTAGCAGGTAGTCTAAGGCACATTTAGGGATGTGAGGCTACGAGGTCAAATCCCGTTTAAGACGCAGCATTTTGATAATTATTTTGTGAAACCACACTTTCTGCACTGTTTTTCAAATAATTTGTTTTATTTAGTATAGTATAAGCTTCTGTCTTTAGCATAAATRATGCCATAGATTTCGTTTTTGAAAAATAGTCAAATTGAAGGCAAAAAAAGGGAAGCATGATGTTAATAAATGCAAACCTGGTATTGCAACGGATTATAGTTAGGTTAACAAAATCAACGTTTGACGAAAACAGTGGGGGGGTGAACTCCATCTCATCACGCCTTACTATTTGTTGACCAGCAGATGTCAATAATGTCCATTGTCAACAGATAATGAAGGTCCGAATAACAGTTTTTCGGCACAATTTGCCGGGGAAAAAAGCGCCAAAGCCTTCAGAAAGCCTCAGTTTCCCATCACTAGTTTGTAGCCTAGTTAGCTTTATGGCTCTCTAAGGTTGGTTAGTTAGCTAACGTTAGCTACTGTAACTTGATTGTGCAGTTGTCATCAGACAACCTTGTAGAGGCTGATATGAGAACTTACCTGCAAATGGGGAGTGAAACTATATCACATTTCGACGACCTTAAACATGCTTCACGGACGTACACATGTAATGCACGATTTCTAACCGAACAGACTGACAATAGTAATATTCTATACATGATTGCTCTTCACAAACGTCTACAATGTCGTCCATACACGTTTCCTCCTTGTGCGACGATCAAACTGTCCGTAGTGAAACACATGTTTAAATAATGTTTCCGCTCGAAGTGGTTGCAAAGGGCTGTGTTAGCTTCTTTGATGAGTGGTTCCAGTGATGAAGAAGTAGAGAATGCAAAGACGTGCGGTCTTTCTTACCGAATTCTGATGTGCAATTTTACTTTTCCTCAGCCAACAAGACGTGTAACAATCAGCAAAATCACTAGTCTATGTTAATCTACTATTTATTATGCATCATAGCATACGTATCGATGAATCGTTGTGACATATGAAATACGAGTGATAGTGTAATCAATGTGTAATAATTATGTAAAAAATGTATGAACGCGTTAAATTATTGTGACATGTAGTCATATTCAGGTCCTGATTGGTCAACAAGCTTATTTGACACGCAAAGACCCAAACGGTGTTCCATAGACATCCTGGTTGAGAATGAAATGACTGAACAAATGAACAACGAAACAGCACAGCAAGTTAGTGAAAGAAATAGGTTTTGAAGATGTTTTACTGGTAATGGGAACATACGTAAATGCCAACACAATAACTTTTTGGTCAGTGTGTGTAACCTTTATTTAACTAGGCAAGTCAGTTATTAAGAACAAATTCTTATTTTCAATGACGGCCTAGGAACAGTGGGTTAACTGCCTGTTCAGGGGAAGAACAACAGATTTGAACTTGCAACCTTTCGGTTATTAGTCCAACGCTCTAACCACTAGGCTACCCTGCCGCACCCTATAGTATAACATATTTGTCCAACGCTCTAACCACTAGGCTACCCTGCCGCACCCTATAGTATAACAGTTTAGGCTACCTATTATATTGGTCAACTTGTCGAGAAAGAARCAGCCTGGCTCCGTTTTGAACGGTCATCCAACTCGGAATTACAACTCGGGAACTCGAGCCTCTTTCTAGAGCTCCGACTTTCCGACCTGAAGATCACTGACGTCATGATTTGACCTATATATTTTCGCGTTCCCAGTTGTCTTGAAAGCACCACAAGAAGCTGTAGTAGCAGCAACACTTTCTCTGTCTGACAGATTTCCCCCTCACGGGCTCTGTATGCTTATGATAAATAAGATGCATAATGAATATACTGTACACATAAAGCAATTTAATTCGACTAAATTATGCAATTTAACCGATAAGCATGACCAGTCAAATGTATTTCCATCAATGAATAGGCTAAAAAGCATTATTTCGCAATGGGATTTTTTCTTCTGGCAAATTTCCCCCGGCCAAATTTATTTATCTGCTTTTCAACAAAAAAACTATCGGACAAAAGCCTAACGGAAACTACATTGTTTATAAATGCTGAAATTAAATATCGGTTTGGGTGTCAGGCGTGTCCTTATAGCCTTTTGCAGTTGAGGAGTGTGTAAATTTGTTAGTAGTCATCCTCAATAGCCTCCCTTTGGCGAGGAAACACATGCGTATCCTACCTGAATATTTTTTATATCTGCCGCACCCCATGTCGGAGGAGAAAAGCATGCACACATTTACTTATCATTTTATCTATAAAATGTATTGCGCAACTAACTTAATTTGTTTTGATCACTTTATACATTTATTTTGGGATCTACCCCCTGTAAAAGTAATTTGCTTGATGCCGCGTGAGTGGAAGACACGTGAGGAGCTTCTAATTTCATGCAAGCCATTTTCGTCCACGTTAACTCTTCTCCATTACCTTTGCCCTTTTTCAAAAGTAGGCAAGAGAGGGTGGAGGAGAGATGATGCAGGAGTTGAGAAAATCTAATTTAGAAAATCCCAATGACTCTGACCTTGGCAGTTTTTGGATGGAGGAGGTGCGAAAATAAATTTAGAAATCCATGTTATTCAATTATTGCACCCACACTGCTCGCGCCCGCCAATGAGCGTCTGCGATACCAAGGGCTAAAATAGAAGTCATTCCTATTTCTGACGCAGATCACGCTGAAAGTTCTGCCTCTCCCATCTCCTCATTGGTTTATAGAAGCAGGTACCCACGTGCCATCTCCTCATTGGTTATACCCATGTGGGTGATTGAAAGACGAACTGTTTTGCCAGTAGTCGGGGTAATACTATGAAAGTTTAGATGCGATCACCATATAAGTTCAACAATGAAAAGGCCTGGAAGGAGGAGAGATGACTAGAAACGATTCGGTTGGCCGTTTTATGTGTGGATTAATTTGTCGGAGTAGAGGTTCTTGTGCAGCTCAGGTAAAATAACAACTCAATGTTTATATCCCAGGACAAATTAGCTAGCAACAGCAAGCTAACTAAATAGGACAAATTAGCTAGCAAGTGCAAGTTAACTAGCTAAATTGCCATACATGTTTAATGCTTTTCGACCTGTCCCCAAATGAATGTCATTGGTTCAGAGTTTGTTTTGATATTTTAACCTGCGTGTCGTGATCGCGTTTGGTGTAGGGGGACAAAATACATTTATGCACAATGGCGCACGCGCACAGCCGGTTTGGGTTCCGTGTAATGGAGACTTCCAACGTTTGCCCTGAGAATCCTACCAGAGATGGAAAGAGTGGATTCCTGCATTGTGGCCGACCCATATATTGTGTTGGGCTGGGTAAAGGACAAACTGGGAATGATTACATCTGTGAAAGTTTCTAGGAGTGGAATTGTTTTGATTTTTTTTTGTGTATCCGCCTCCCAGAGGAAGCGGACGCTTCGAATCACGCAGCTTGGGGCTCAACCTGTGGTGTGCTTTACTTTCTGTAGCAGGGCGCCTCAAAAAGGGGTGATCAGGGGGGTAGCGTTGAGTGTAGAGGTGGATCAAATTAAAGGAAAATTCCTAGTGTTTGTGACGCCTGCCGTTTGATGAGACAATGGCGAGACAGAATACCCTGTCTGTCTTGTTGAGCTTTGACACAGAGTTTCTTCCTAATAAGGTAAGTTTGGGTTATAATTGCTATTCTGTGAGGGCCTATGTTCTGAACCCGCTTCAGTGCTTTAGGTGCCAAGGATTCGGACATGTTGCAGCAGTGTGTAGAAGGGAGATCCCACCATGTGAGAAATGTGTAGGGGGGAATAGTCAGAGGGAGTGTACAGTTGGGATAGAGAAAGCACTGTGTGTCAACGATGGGGGTGCCCATACAAGCTGGGTATCCAAAGTGCCCTGTGTGAGAGAGACAGGTTGAGATTGCCAGAGTTCGAGAGGGGCAGAAAGTTTCCTATTTTGAGGCAGTGAAGAGAGTAGAGGAGAGCCATGGGTGAGTGAGTCGACTGGGAGCCCCCAAGCGAGTAGGCCTGAAGAGAGAGAGCTAGAGAGGATGCGTTTTTGTAAGGTTGGATTTATTGCGTTTACAGCCATGGTAATCAACTGCACTGCACTGATAGAGTGGAAATCACAGAAGATAGATGTGGTAGTTGCTGCAGCAGAGAAACATTTGTGTGTGAGAGATTTTAGTCTAGAAGATCTACAGGAAGTTTTGAGAGAAGGGGTTCCATCCTTCCAGGTCGACGGTCTGGTGTAGGATAATTTAGGGCCAAGTAGTGGGATGGGGTGGTGGGTTTTTGGGGATAGTGTATAGGTGCAGGGTTAGTGTAATTTAAGTTTTTCCCATTCCCTTTTCCCTTTATTTTTTGGTTTTGTCATAATGTGGAATGCACATTCCGAACTGAGAAAGGCAGTAATACACCAAAAAGTGTCTAGTCTGGCGGAAATTCACAATAATAATAAGAAGAAATTCCATTGGACAATGAATGAAGGAACGTACAACGCCCCACCCAGCATGCTGCATCACGCAATCCCTTCTCAAGGTCAGGGTATGAGTCGAAACCTGCTTATTTTTCAGTGGAGTGTATTCACGAATGCCAAGGGAAGCCAGGCTTCCCCAAATAGTTGAGGAAGAAAAAAATATATATTTATCTTTCATCTCTCCGTGTTTTCATCATTTTCCTTCAATTCTCAAGGGGCTGAATGTATCTCACCGGAGAAAGTTTCAGAGCGAGCGAAACAGCGCCCCTCTGTCTCTGTAAGTGTAGTCTATCCATCTGATGCTGTCTGGTTAAAAAGAGTATGACATTGTTGCCGCCCATAGCTTTGAATGCAGGGGAAGTCAGCAAGCATTTGGCCTCCCTTGATAAAAAAAAGTCTAAAATAATAGCCAATCAGTGTTGCGCTAAACTGAGTGAGCTCAACTGTGAATGGTCCTGGTGCACCAAAAATAAGTGTCAAGGGAAGCCAGTTTGGATTTGGCTTCACTCCTATCACATCACATTGAGAGCATAGAAACAACTTGAATTGTTGCATCTCGTTGTGTTGTTGTCCTAGCCAAAATTGTCCCTTTCCTAAATTAGCCATGGAAAGAGATGGGATTTGGACTAATGGTTTTACTTAATTCTCTGTACTGGCTAATGGTTATAATGGCGATTCTGATCCGAACATAAATGCATACACTGTGCCCCTGGCCTGAAAGGAGGAACGTTCAATATGTAGTTAGATGTAGAAGGCTAATGTTAACTAGCTAATGTTACCCATGACAGGAAGTTAGGCTAGCGAGCAAGCATTTTAGCCAGGTAGCCTAGAACAACAAAAAATTAAAGTGTGTACTGTATGACAGAGTCATAGACTGCTTCGTCAACATAAAAAAGAAGAGGATTGCATTGGTGTTTCTACCCAATAGGGTGAGTCAACATGTTTTTTCTACTTGCACGCACACACACACACAGAAATCAGAACCATGGACAGCCACATCATATTTAGCTTACATTGTTTGGACTAAATTGTTTTTGATATCTTTTGTTGTCATTGTATTAGGCTGGTGAAATAGTGCTGGAATAGAGCATGCAGCTCCTGTTTTCTTTGTGACTTGCGGTAACTCTCCTGGTTCTAATCAATAGTTATTTAGTAGTCAGAAAATGTCAGAAACATTGACCATGCTGTAGGTCATGTAACTGTTTGTTACATTCAATATGCTTTGTGGACTTTACCTGACAGAGGTTGCTCTCCGGTGGCTGCAATGTCAAACAAGCCCAATGGCCATGCTAAAACGGGTTATAGCCATGAGTCCTCTATGTATATCTATCTATATGACTACAGGCACAACTCCCATAAATAGTTTTTTTCAAAGTTGCCGAAATGCGAAATCCGTCCACTTATATCAGTGTATTGGTAACAACCATTACGAAACTTCTATTCGATCAAATAAACCTCACGTAGCAAATTATCAATTACAATTTTTGTTGACCAAACTTGACACATTGACCTCCATACAAAAATGACTCACTTCGTGGCGTTATTTTCGTGGACAGATTTTGGGCGGAGTAAAGCTATATCTCGCTTCGCCTCTTCCTCTCTGGCGAAACCCACGTTTGAATGAGATGGCCTTGGATGCTGTGTCTCTAGCAACCTGTTATACGTAGCATCAAAGGTAAGTCAGAATGGAGAGTAGTGTTCTATATGAAGCTAAATAAATGTAGAGAACTTGAATGAACCCTTCCTTTAGCAGTATAGCTAGCTAGCTAGCTTACATCATCGCCGTAAATATGTAGCTACTGCTAAGCTAGCTACCGTTTGTCCTTACATTCGATGCATTGCCAGCTGTTAAATGTTGTAGCTTGATTAGCCAGACACCCGAGTCATTTTCACCATTCTTGTTCAGATCGCAAACAAACTTTTGAAATGCCAACATGATAGCCATAATGCACTGTACAACAGGAGTGAATATATGGCTTATGGTGTCAGACTCGGCGCACGCGAGAGCGGTTTTCACAGTTAATACCGTATTCATTTATATACACAATCTATGGTTTCCACACCGGGCGGTGTGGTATGTGCTGAGCGTAACAGTCGCCTTCTCTGGCTCCTTGAACTTTCGCACCAGTTTCTGCTTCGAATGAAAAGTGATCACAGACTAGCAAATTGAGACTTGCATTGGAATTGTAAATGGACAGCTACTTAGAATTTATTCACTGTATTAGAGTTACATGTGAACAATAGAGGAACTGTGATTTACTGCCTCACTTGTGGGAAAAACAACTACCAAGGTGAAATGGAGTGACATTTTTGTCAATGTTTATTAAGGTGTGATATATACTGTAGCTCAAATAAGAATTTGTTCTTAAAACTGACTTGCCTAGTTATTTATCGTTTTTCTACTGTACCCATTGATCTTATTTCCCTGATGTTTATGGTGAGTGATAACTGGTTTAACATGTAATAGTATCTTCGTCGTTTTTTTTTGTACAGCGAGTATTTACTGTATATGGTTGTTTCACAGATTGGCATTGCAGTAGGAGCTGTACCATAATAAAGGAGGAACCCTTCAACAGGTAGTTCCAGATCTCCATCGCAATGGCCCCACACCCAGTGGTGCAGGCCATCATTGACCTCTCAGCTGGAGCTATAGGTAAATTAACAGTTGCAAAGCACAGTTTTGGGGCTGCCCAAATTATTATTTTGTGTTTTTGCCCCTAATGGGGCAGAGAGAAAAACGTGCAGTTTCATAGCTAATCTCATGCTATTTTAACATTTTTGCCATGAGGCTGAGAGAAAATGTAGCTGTTTTAGAGCTCTGGGATTCTTGCAACTAGCTGGAACGCCATCGGACACGATAAAAGGCATTTCATTTGTACAATTATTGTCCAACAAGTGTTTAAAGGCCTTGATTGTTTAATTCTAACATGAAATTATTCAAACTTAATATCCACTATTGCCCGTTTTCTTGAATGTTAAGCACTTTTTTGGAGTTTTTGAAATTGGGATCCTTTGCTATGGACAAGGACATTTCCAGGCATAGAGCTGACATGGGAATAACATAATATTGAAAGTATATAGAAAATTCCAAAAACAATTTATTTCTTATAAAATTCCCCTAAATATACATTTTTTAAACTCAAATAATGCAAAAAAATTACATTCTACTATTAAAAAATAAAAGTTTCCCTGCTGGAGAAGGACTGTTTGAAGAATCGCTGAGCTAATTTCCTGCTATTGTAAACATTTTGACATGAGGCTGAGAGAAAATGTTGCAGGTTTAGAGCTAATTTCCTATCATCCCAAAACATTTTTGTCATAGCTTATGACATGTTCAAAGCTCGTGGGCCTCCGCCTTGTGGGGGCTGCAGGGGTGTGTGCTACGCCAGTGTAAAGTAACAACATTATACTGTAACATCAATATGAATATCCTAGTCCCAGGTCTGTTTGGGCTGTATGGCCAATAAAGAAGAATGTTGGGGTCCCTTTGAATAAAACGCATCACACACTTAAAAAAAGAAAGGGAAAACTCTGTGCACAGCAGTGTGTCTAGTTCGGGGTGCTGGTTTGGCACAAACAACTAGTATTCAAACATTATTTGATATAAAAAAGTTTTCGTAGGAAAACTAGCCTAGTTTATAAAAGGAAGTAAGAGAACCACACATGAGAAAAGACAGATGACGTGACCTTTGTTCTATTTATGAATGTTTTTATTTTGCAGTGCAGCAGTGATAAACACATGCAAAATAAGAAATAAACTAAAGTCAACATTTGTCGCCTGTCTTTTTAAAGGGAAAATCTGCAGTTACTATTCATTTTTCCTTAAATGTATATTTACCCATTGATTCTTGAAGAATGTAACTTATAAATGCCTCGCGAGCTTAGTTCAACTGTTGTACCCCATCAGAACCCCAGAAATAAACTTGTTTTACTCCACTATTTGTAAACAGTTTTGAAATGTAAACAAACACCGTATATAGCCTCAAAACAGGATTAAAAATATAATTTTGATATCATGGATGGTCCGTCCTTGCATCCATAGCCCTGTTTATGAATTTGATAGTGGTTACATACAGCCTCATCCCTCAGCTTTGTCGGGAAAAATCCAATCCTTTCTAAGTGTATGGTTTTTGAATACTTATCACACACTGTTGCAAACCCTTATTACTTACACTTATTGCACACCAGTGGTCTGGATGGCCAAGATGGAGATTAAATATCTCGACCTTTGACTATTTGTGTAACTACATCTGAGTAAATGTTCTTCAGAGCTTTGACCTACTAACTATTGTAATGTAATAGCAGTAGCAACGCTAAAAGGTGTCCATTGTTCAGTCCTCACCTGATCTAGCAGGACACTGAGTGCTGACTATTGCCTTCCCCCAGCCTGGTCCTTTGTGTTTCCAATGGCTGTGATCACTGTCACACAGACACTATCACAAAGCTCACTCTACAGATCCTTATCTCTGTGTAAAATGTGGGGGAGGGTAAGCGCTGAATCAGGATGAGTGGTGTATTTTTTACAGCAATTACAACACTCGTAAGATACACCACTAAAGAAGTAGGATTTCCTTGTAACTTTGCATGATGAAAGATGACCCACACTTCTCTTTGTAATCATAAGGTTCAGGTTTTGTGTCACTGGCTTAAGTAGCCTGGTCCCAGATCTAATTGTGCTGTCTTGTCAACTCCCATGGTCATAATGTGTGATGGCTCCTTTTAACTGTCCCCACTCCACACCCATCCCCTACCCAGGAGGTACAGCGTGTGTGCTGAGCGGTCAGCCCCTGGACACAGCCAAGGTGAAGATGCAGACTTTTCCCTCCTTGTACCGAGGCTTTGTCCACTGCTTCTCCTCCATATACAAGTATGTAGCTTTGTCTGAGGCTCCTGCCCTATGGGACATTCTGGCTATCTCCTGTTTCTGTAGCATGAGGCAGCTTAATGTATAAGTACACCCCCTGGACAGGACGCTAGTCTATCACAGGTCCACGTTAAAGTACAGTGCATTTGGAAAGTATTCAGACCCCTTGACTTTTTCAACATTTTATGTTACAGCCTTATTCTAAAATAGATTTTTTTTTAAAGTCCTCATCAATCTACACGCAATAACACAATGACAGCAAAAACTGTTTTTTTTTTATCACCAAAATCTTAAACATACCTTATTTACATAAGTATTCATACCCTATGCTATGAGACTCGAAATTGAGTTCAGGTGTATCCTGTTCCCATTGATCATCCTTGATGTTTCTTCAATTTTATTGGAGTCCATCTGTTGTAAATTCAATTGATTGGACTTGATTTGGAAAGGTACCCCACCTAACGTCCCACAATTGACGGTGCATGTCAGAGCAAAAACCAAGCCAAAAACCAAGCCATGAGGTTCAAGGAATTGTCCATAGAACTCTGAGACAGGATTGTATCGGAACAGATCTGGGATAAGGTACCAAAACGTTTCTGCAGCATTGAAGGTTCCCAAGAACACATTGGCCTCCATCCATTCTTAAATGGAAGAAGTTTGGAACCATCAAGACTCTTCCTAGAGCTGGCCACCCGGCCAAACTGAGCAATCGGGGGAGAAGGGCCTTGGTCAGGGAGGTGACCAAGAACCCAATGGTCACTCTGACAGAGCTCCCGAGTTCCTCTGTGGAGATGGGAGATCCTTCCAGACGGACAACCATCTCTGCAGCACTTCACCAATCAGGCCTTTATGGTAGAGTGGCCAGACAGTACTCAGTACATTTGGGGAGTTTCTCCCTTCTCTGCAGATCCCCTTAAGCTCTGTCAGGTTGGATGGGAAGCATCGCTGCACAGCTATTTTAAGGGCTCTCCAGAGATGTTAGATCGTGTTCAAGTCCGGGCTCTGGCTGGGCCACTCAAGGACATTCAGAGACTTGTCCCGAAGCCACTCCTGCGTTGTCTTGGCTGTGTGCTTAGGGTCGATGTCCTGTTGGAAGGTGAGGTCCTGAGCGATCTGTGTCGTGGAAAATCGGTTCAAACCATAACACTTACAAGAACTTGTAAATTCAAATAGACTTTTAATACAATGTATCACAAGGCGGAACGATCCGCGGATCCCACCCCTTCCCAGAGCACTGGCTCTCTCTTTATACATACACACACACACACACACACACATGAGATCATGACATACTTAATTCAATTACTTCTCCTAGGTCATATGCCATCATTATCCTTCCTTTCAGGCTTCCTGCTTGTTTACGCCCAATAACGCCTGTATCCGCTCTTGATTAGATTATAATGGATGCAGGACCCTCTTGTCTCCTAAAATTAATATATATCTATCTTACCCTAAGCACTTATGGCCTTTACCCTCCATTTTATCTTCATAATGGTGTCCTGGTCTTTCCATAAATGTACTGTAAAGCACGTATGACTTGGGCCATCTGTTAATCTTTGGTTTCCTGTATTTACCAGAATGGCAAATGCACTCACGCGTTCCCTTCTCCTTCTCCTCCTTGCTAAATAGTGTGATATGTTTTTTATATGTCTAAGCATTTACTCCTACATCTGGAGCAGGTTTTCATCAAGGATCGCTCTGTACTTTGCTTCATTAATCTTTCCTTCGATCCTGACTAGTCTCCCTGCCGCTGAAAAGCATCCTCACAGCATGATGCTGTCACCACCATGCTTCACCATAAGGATGGTGCCAGGTTTCTTCCAGACGTGACTCTTGGCATTCAGGCCAAAGAGTTCAATATTGGTTTCATCAGACCAGAGAATCTTGTTTCTCATGGATAGTCCTTTTGGTTCCTTTTGGCAAACTCCAATTGGGCTGTCATGTGCCTTTTACTGAGAAGTGACTTCTGTCTGGCCACTCTACCATAAAGGCCGGATTGGTGGAGTGCTGCAGAGATGGTTGTCCTTCAGTAAGGTTTTCCTATCTCCACTGAGGAATTCTGGAGCTCTGTCAGAATGACCATCGGATTTTTGGTCACCTCCCTGACCAAGGCCCTTCTCCCCCGATTGCTCAGTTTGGCCGGATGGCCAGCTATAATAAGCGTCTTGGGGGTTCCAAACTTCTTCAGTTTAAGAATGATGGAGGCTACTGTGTTCTTGGGGACCTTCAATGCTGCATACTTTTTTTTTTGGTACCCTTCCCCAGATCTGTGCCTCGACACAATCCTTTCTCGGAGCTCTACGGAAAATTCCTTGAACCTCATGGCTTGGTTTTTGCTCTGAAATTCACTGTCAACTGTGGGACCTTATATAGACAGGTGTGTCCCTTTCCAAATTCTGTCCAATCAAGTTGTAGAAACATCTCAAGGATGACCAATGGAAACAGGATGCACCTGAACTCAATTTCGAGTCTCATAGCAAAGGGTCTGAATACTTATGTAAATAAGGTAGGTCTGTTATTTTTAATAAATTTGCAAAAAGGTATAACCTGTTTTTGCTTTCTTATTATAGGGTATTGTGTGTAGATTGATGAAAAAAATACCCTTATCCATTTTATAGTAAGGCTGTAATGTAACAACGTGGAAAAAGTCAAGGGGTCTGAATACTTTCCGAATGCACTGATGTAATGTATTTTGACTAATATGGATGACATCAAGTATTTTGTCTGCCTGTGGTTGTTTTATAATGTTGTAAACTATTGTAAACAATATCTTGTAAATTGTTCTAATCTTGTGGAGTGACACTTTAATAAACTACTCTAAACTGTACAGACAGGTGGGTCTCCGAGGGCTCTACCAGGGTACCAGCCCAGCCCTGATGGCTAACATCGCTGAGAA
This sequence comes from Salvelinus sp. IW2-2015, assembly GCF_002910315.2. Lineage (NCBI taxonomy): Eukaryota > Metazoa > Chordata > Actinopteri > Salmoniformes > Salmonidae > Salvelinus > Salvelinus sp. IW2-2015. Next base: position 44,214,013 of record NC_036863.1, on the reverse strand, counting down.
TTCTGTCCTCTTCATGAGCTACGGATTCTGCCAGGAGGTGGTTCGCACAATGGCAGGACTGGGAACTGAGGCTCCACTCAGGTAAGGAAAGATACTGGGATGTAGGCCTAATTAATGCTCGCTCTCTTTCAGTAGTAGGCATACCATCTCCTACTGTATGTTCTCTCTTTCTCTATATGTCTCTGTCTTTCAGTGACATGCAAAAAGCAAGTGCTGGGTCTGTAGCATCCATCTTCTCCTCTCTGGTCCTGTGCCCCACTGAGCTGGTCAAGTGTCGTCTTCAAGCCATGTACGAGATGGAAGCGTCTGGCAAGATCGCAAAGGGCCAACAGTGAGTGTTTAAAGGCCCAGTGCAGTCAACATTTTTCCTGTGTTTTGTATCATATTGTATAACAGCTGATGAAACTAACACTGTAAAAGTGTAATTTCAGTGTTATTTCCTGATCGTTGCTGGACCTTCTAATCAGCAGATTTTGCATGAGTGGAGCTTCGACAGGTGGTAAATTAGTTAATGTTAGAGGTCGACCGATTAATCGATTTAATTAGGGCCGATTTCAAGTTTTCATAACAATCGGTAATCGGCATTTTTGGACGCCGATTACATTGCATTCCACGAGGAGACTGCGTGGCAGGCTGACCACCTGTTACGCGAGTGCAGCAAGGAGCCAAGGTAATCTTAACATAATCACTAGTTAAAACCTCTCTGGGATTACGTCCCACCTCGACAACAGCCAGTGAAATTGCAGGGCGCCAAATTCAAACAAATCTCATAATTAAAATTCCTCAAACATACAAGTATTATACACCATTTTAAAGATAAACCTCTTGTTAATCCAACCACCGTGTCCGATTTCAAAAAGGCTTTACAGCGAAAGCACACCATGCGATTATGTTAGGACAGCGCCTAGCCACAAATAACCATACAGACATTTTCCAGCCAAGGAGAGGACTCACAAAAGTCGGAAATAGCGATTAAATTAATCACTAACCTTTGATCTTCATCTGGTGGCACTCCCAGGGCTCAAATGTTACACAATAAATGTTTGTTTTGTTCAATAAAGTCCCTCTATGTCCAAATACCTCTGTTTTGTTCGCGCGTTTAGTTCAGTAATCCAAAGGCACAAAGCGTGCTCACAACATCCAGACAAAAAGTCAAAAAAGTTCCATTAAAGTTCGTAGAAACATGTCAAACGATGTTTATAATCAATCCTTAGGATCTTTTTATCATAAATATTCAATAATATTTCAACCGGACAATACCGTTTTCATTAGAAAGGAAAGAGAACGAACGGCGCTCTCACGGCCATGCGCGATAAACACCTCATGGCTTTCAGCTGAGCCACTTGCTCTGAGTAGTCTTATTCTCTCCCCTTTCACAATAGAAGCCTGAAACAACTTCTAAAGACTGTTGACATCTACTGGAAGCCTTAGGAAGTGCAATCTGACCACAGACACTGGATACTGGATAGGCATTCACTTAAACTACAAACCTTAGAATTCCCACTTGGTTGGATTTTTCTCAGGTTTTCGCCTGCCATATGAGTTCTGTTATACTCACAGACATTATTTTTGGAAACTTTAGAGTGTTTTCTATCCAAATCTACCAATTATATGCATATCCTAGCTTCTGGGCCTGAGTAACAGGCAGTTTACTCTGGGCACGCTTTTCATCCAAACTTCCCAAATGCTGCCGCCTATCCCAAAGAAGTTAACTACACGTGGTTGATGATATTACTAGGTTAACTAGCTTGTCCTGCGTTGCATATAATCAATGCAGTGCCTGTTAATTTATCATTGAATCACAGCCTACTTCGCCAAACGGGTGATGTTTTAACAAAAGCGCATTTGCGAAAAAGCACAATCGTTGCACGAATGTACCTAATCGTAAACATCAATGTCTTTCTTAAAATCAATACACAGAAGTACACTGMTCAAAAAAATAAAGGGAACACTAAAATAACACATCCTAGATCTGAATGAATGAAATATTCTTATTAAATACTTTTTTCTTTACATAGTTGAATGTGCTGACAACAAAATCACACAAAAATGATCAATGGAAATCAAATTTCTCAACCCATGGAGGTCTGGTTTTGGAGTCACACTCAAAATTAAAGTGGAAAACCACACTACAGGCTGATCCAACTGTGATGTAATGTCCTTAAAACAAGTAAAAATGAGGCTCAGTAGTGTGTGTGGMCTCCACGTGCCTGTATGACCTCCCTACAACGCCTGGGCATGCTCCTGATGAGGTGGCGGATGGTCTCCTGAGGGATCTCCTCCCAGACCTGGACTAAAGCATCCGCCAACTCCTGGACAGTCTGTGGTGCAACGTGGYGTTGGTGGATGGAGCGAGACATGATGTCACAGATGTGCTCAATTGGATTCAGGTCTGGGGAACGGGCGGGCCAAGTCGCATAGCATCAATGCCTTCCTCTTGCAGGAACTGCTTGACACACTCAGCCACATGAGGTCTAGCATTGTCTTGCCATTAGGAGGAACCCAGGGCCAACCGCACCAGCATATGGTCTCACAAGGGGTCTGAGGATCTCATCTCGGTACTAATGGCAGTCAGGCTACCTCTGGCGAGCACATGGAGGCTGTGCGGCCCCCCAAAAAATGCCACCCACACCATGACTGACCCACCGCCAAATCGTCATGCTGGAGGATGTTGCCGGCAGCAAGAAGACGTTTCTCCACGGCGTCTCCAGAACTCTGTCACGTGCCAGTGTGAACTGCTTTCATCTGTGAAGACCACAGGGCGCCAGTGGCGAATTTGCAATCTTGGTGTTCTCTGGCAAATGCCAAACGTCTGCACGGTGTTGGGCTGTAAGCACAACCTCCACCTGTGGACGTCGGGCCCTCATACCACCCTCATGGAGTCTGTTTCTGGATCGTTTGAGCAGACACATGCACATTTGTGGCCTGCTTGAGGTCATTTTGCAGGGCTCTAGCAGTGCTCCTCCTTGCACAAAGGCGGGAGGTAGCGGTCCTGCTGCTGGGTTGTTGGCCTCCTTTACGTCTCCTGATTGTACTGGCCTGTCTCCTGGTAGTGCCTCCATGCTCTGGACACTACGTGACAGACACAGCAAACCTTCTTGCCACAGCTCGCATTGATGTGCCATCCGTGATGAGCTGCACTACCTGAGCCACTTGTGTGGGTTGTAGACTCCGTCTCATGCTACCACTAGAGTGAAAGCACCGCCAGCATTCAAAAGTGACCAAAACATCAGTCAGGAAGCATAGGAACTGAGAAGTGGTCTGTGGTCACCACCTGCAGAACCACTCCTTTATTGGGGGTGTCTTGCAATTGCCTATAATTTCCACCTGTTGTCTATTCCATTTGCACAACAGCATGTGAAATTTATTGTCAAACAGTGTTTGGCTATCCTAAAGTGGACAGTTTGATTTCACAGAAGTGTGATTGACTTGGAGTTACATTGTGTTGTTTAAGTGTTCCCTTTATTTTTTTGAGCAGTGTATTTTTTTTAAACCTGCATATTTAGTTAAAAGAAATGTATGTTAGCAGACAATATTAACCAGGGAAATTGTGTCACTTCTCTTATGTTCATTGCACACAGAGTCAGGGTATATGCAACAGTTTGGGCCGCCTGGCTTGTTGCAAACTAATTTGCCAGAATTGTATATAATTATGACATAACATTGAAGGTTATGCAATGTGACAGCAATATTTAGACTTATGGATGCCACCCGTTCGATAAAATACGTAACGGTTCCGTATTTCACTGAAAGAATAAACGTTTTGTTTTCGAAATGATAGTTTCCGGATTTGACCATATTAATGACCTAAGGCTCGTATTTCTTTGTTTATTATAATTAAGTCTATGATTTGATAGAGCAGTCTGACTGAGCGGTGGTAGGCAGCAGTACGCTCGTAAGCATTCATATATATATACTGCGTTTGCCAGCAGCTCTTAGCAATGCTTGATCACAGCGTTGTTTATGACTTCAAGCCTATCAACTCCTGAGATTAGGCTGGTAATACTGAAGTGCCTATAAGAACATCCAATAGTCAAAGGTATATGAAATACAAATGGTATAGAGAGAAATAGTCGACGTGTCATAATAACTACAACCTAAAACTTCTTAACTGGGAATATTGAACCACCAGCTTTCATATGTTCTGATCAAGGACCTTGAACGTTAGCTTTTTTACATGACACATATTGCGATTTACTTCTCCAACACTGTTTTTGTATAATTTAAACCAATTTGAGCATGTTTCATTATTTATTTGAGACTAAATAGATTTTATTTATGTATTATATTAAGTTAAAAATAAGTGCTCAATGTTCATTCAGTATTGTTGTAATTGTCATTATTACAAATATATATATCGGCTTTTTTTGGTCCTCCAATAATCGGTATTGACAAATCATAATCGGCCGACTTCTAGTTAATAGACCAATAACAGAGTTCCAAACCTCTCTGCCGATGGGCGAGATCGTTTCGCATCACCTAGTGCTTCGAGAGGGCAGGGTTCGCACATTTTAGACCTTTCCATTGGTCCTAAAGTGAAATCTCTACCCACCCGGGGCATCGAGCTATGCGATGTAATGCAAAACAAACTCGCTCAGTAACAGCTAGTTTTCAGTTTTCCCCTCCCCGCTCAGACCACTCCAAGGCAGTCCTAGCAAAAATCTTGCTTGACTTTTTTTCTTTTTGACCATATTAATGGAAAACCATTACAGTAAGTTACTTAGTTGTTACCCAGAAATTATTTTATATTGATGTAAAAAACGGCTGCGTTGGCCCTTTTTTAAAAGGATAGTCACATAATTGCTTACATTTTTCACTTAAGTTTTGCTATTTTAAAACCATTTTTWATTTTTTCTGTTTTGTTTTGAGGGCTTCCAAGGTTGTGTAAACTATTGTTACACAATGGCCATGTTTTGATTTTCATATTACCTCTTATAAAATAGCTTTTCTACCTCTGAACTGGAGGAGTGGTCCGGTGTGGTTGAGTTTGTAAAAGTGTAGCACTAACAGTGCCAAGGTTGTTGGTTCAATTCCCGCAGGGATCCCATACAATTTTTTTTTTTTTAAGTATGCACTCACTGTTCTGTAAGTCACTTTCCATAAAAGCGACTGCTAAATGGCATATACGAAGTGTATAAACTTCCCATGTTCTCTCTCTCTTTGTCTGCCTGCAGCACGGTGTGGTCGGTGGTGAAGTCAGTGATGAAGCAAAATGGTCCTACGGGGTTCTTCACAGGCCTGACCACAACCATCGCCAGAGAGGTGCCTGGGTACTTCTGCTTCTTCGGGGCCTACGAGCTCTGCCGAACCACGTTCGCTGACAACATGAAGTGCAGCAAGGAGGACATAGGTACTGTAGTGCTACTTCACTATTAAGGGATGGCAAGTAGCCTAGATGTTAGAGTCCTGGGCCTTCCCGAGGGGATGGGATGAAGGAGAATGCTTTTAAAGATGAATTGTGTAGCAATATACTTGATTGGGATTCCTTTTGGGATTATGTCGGAATTGGCCGATGTAAAGCAATCACCTTTTGTGCCAAACTCTTCCAAAACATTCAACCTAATTTGGTTAGTCTCCTGTGTTCCTGATGACTTGTGGCTATGTCTATGTTACAGGAGTGGCCCCTATTGTGTTCAGTGGGGGTTTCGGGGGTGCATGCCTGTGGCTGGTGGTCTACCCCTTTGACTGTGTCAAGTCTCGTATCCAGGTCATGTCAATGATGGGGCACCAGGAAGGTTTCTTCAAGACCATGATGACCATCATGAGGACGGAAGGTAAGCGCTGTGTGGGATGTTTTATGGTTTTGAGCAACATTTTTAAACATGAATTGTAAAGATATTCCTATCTTCAAACATTATAGATAATTGATTCCCCCCCAAAAAAAATTGTTTGGGTTTGAGATACAGATGTATAATTTGTTCTCGCTGCATGTGATGTGCTTGTGGGTGAGCAGTACCAGAGCAGTTGTTGAGCGATCGACCAAGCCAACATTCTGACTTTGTAAAAATCCGCTCTGTGCTTCAAGCAAGATGCATCACTCCTCTAACACGCTTTGTTGAGGACAATAGGAAATATGATCCTTTCTTGTCTTCCCCTTTTGTTTAGGTGTAAGGGCGCTCTATTCTGGTTTGACTCCCACCATGATCCGCACGTTCCCCGCCAACGGAGCCCTGTTCCTGGGGTACGAGGCCAGCCGTAAGTTCATGATGAAACAGTTTGACAGCTGACCTGGTCCTCCTCCGACAACGATGTCCCCCATCTCTTTTTTTGCCTTGTCATTTGTTCTGGTTAACCCTACTACGTTGTGTCGTTAACCTCCTACAACACTCCGAACTGGTTGAAATGACCTGATTTCAATGAGTTCTGGTTGTAAGTGGGTTGAGCTTTGCCCGCTGGGTTGGCCTTGGAACCCACACTCCTCAGAGTGAAGCATTGTGGCTAATATTATGTTTTTAGATACTTGACTTGAGTGTACAAAACATTAGGAACCTAATATTGAGTTGCATCCCCTTTTGCACAGAACAGCCTCAATTCGTTAGGGAATGCACTCTACAAGGTGTCAAAGCGTTCCACAGGGATGCTGGCCCATGTTGACTCCAATGCTTCAATGCTCCAATGCTTGTGTCAATTGGCTGGATGTCCTTTGGGTGGTGGACCATTCTTGATACACACAGGAAACTGTTGCGCATGAAAAACCCAGCAGCATTGCCGTTCCTGACACACTTCAACCGGTGCGCCTGTCACCTACTACAGTACCATTCCCCGTTCAAAGGCACTTAAATCTTCTYTGAATGGCACACATACACAATCCATSTCTCTATTGTCTYAWGGCTTAAAAATCCTTTAACCTGTCTCCTCCCCTTCGTCTACACTGATTGAAGTTGATTTAACAGGTGACATCAATAAGGGATCATAGACTGACTGGGTGAATCCAGTTGAAAACTATGTCATGGACCTAATTCTTTGTACACTCGGTGTAAGGTCTGGAAGTGGAGTATTAGTGTTTGAATTTTTTATTTTACAGTATTAATAAAATACATGTTACTTTATAAAGCCCTTTTTACATTAGCATTTGTCTGTGGTACGTCAGAGCAGAATCTCAGAATAGTCYTAATCTAYTTCTTAATCTGCAAGAAGGSTATACTACAAAGCAGAATCAAGGAGTTAGACAGTTAACTTGGTTATATATTCTGGGRAAAATATTTTATATTTTAAAGAAATAAGCTTGAAATGGGCATGGTCTAATTGACTCCACAAACMAAAACGCATATCTAAGTTTAGCTTTCTTAATGAACCAGAAAATGATCAGTTATTTCTCTGTTTATCAAAGTTAGCTGGCTAATGCATTGATCCTGCCTTGTAGCATACCCCTTTGTAGCATACCCCTGAGTTGTTACTGTTCTTTTGTGGTCTTGTCTGTACTGCAGAAGGGTAATGCATATACACAGCCAACCATTATTTTCCTCCTATTCTCAACACTCCACTAGAGTGGACTTGACCCGAGGGGTATACTACAAAGCGGGCTCAACGAATTAGCCGGCTAACTTTGATAAACAACCAGAAATAACTATTGATTTTCTGATTTCATTAAGAAAGATGTGATTTTGGTTGTTGAGTCAATTAGACCGTGCCATTTCAAGCTTATCCTTCAAAAAAAAAATACAAAGTTATTTCAGAATATTTAGGSAAGTAAGCTGGGTAACTCATTGATCCTTTGTTGTATACCCCTCTGGCTTACTTGTCATAGTGCTGGTACACTTTTGAGAAGGGCACTGTAATAGTACTGTATTTTCCAGCCATTCCAAGAAAACAGCACTCGGTATTYAAATGCACTTCTTCAATACTGCAGCTGGATTGCCTTTATGCCAAGTTCCTTGAAATGTAACTCCATTATCCAAATGTTCAGTGTTTTTCTGTCCTTTTGTTAGTAATTAATATTGGTAACGCTTAACATTCAGTCGCTCTTATACCTGTGTAATAATGCTGAAATTATTATAGTAACAACATTGTACAAACATGTTATACGTCAGTAACTGTGTTTATAATTGATTTGAGCAGTTTTGTAATTACATAGGGGAGGAATTGGGGGTGAAGTGTTACCCTGTTTGTCTATTAACCACTATTCTTCCCCTTTTTTGTCATGTAATGTTATATTATGATGTGAAAGACCACGAAATTCTCAGCTTCAAGCAACACAGACTAAGTATCATATCCAAACTGCCAATTGCAATGATCTGCAGGAGGTCAAATATTCCTTAATCAAGCCTTTAACTTTAGACATTTTAAATATGCAATATTTATTTAAAATAAAGATGCATATTCTTTTATTCATGTCCAGGAAATKATCAGGACCGAGTAGCCTATTATATTATCCTACTGTAAAGAGTACAATAATACTGTATAGAGTAAAGAATACTAACTGTATATGTTGGGGGAAATTAGTTTTTGTATTGTAATTACATGACTTGCATTAAAAGTGTCACTGCAGGACAAAGATGTGGGACATCTCATGGGCTGCATTCCAGTACTTCACACCCCTTGACTTTTTCTACATTTTGTTACAGCCTAAATGAAAAATGTAGATTTTTGATGTCACTGGCCTATACTCAAATGTCATAGTGGAATTATGTTTTTCTACATTTGACAAATTAATGAAAAGCTGAAATGTCTTGAGTCAATAAGTATTCAACCCCTTTTGTTATGTCAAGCCGAAATAAGTTCAGGAGTAAAAATGTGCTTAACACATCACATAAGTTGTATGGTTTGTCACGTTCGTGCTTCGGGAGAAAGAGAGAAGGACCAAGGCGCAGCCGTGATACGAATACATTCTTCTATTTATTTAAAACACGAAACGAAGAACACTTAAACAAATAAACAAAATGAACATGAAGCAATATATATAAAGTGCAGACACAAGCAACTTACCATTTAGACAATAAGCCACGAAATCCCTAAAGAATATGGCTGCCTAAATATGGTTCCCAATCAGAGACAATAAACAGCTGCCTCTAATTGAGAACAATCTAGGCAACCATAGAACATACAACACACCTAGACTAGAAAAACAACCCCCATAAACATTACAAACCCCTAGACTAGACAAAACAATAAATCCCCATGTTCATATCCTGACCTAACCAAAATAATTATAAGAACAACAAGAATAACTAAGGCAGGGCGTGACAATGGTGTGTTTTTTAAAAAATTATTTTTGAAATACCTCATCTGTACCCCCACACCATACAATTATTTGTAAGGTCGCGCAGTGAATTTCAAACGAGAATTCAACCACAAAGACCAGGGGGTTTTCAATGCCCTTGCAAAATAAGGATGTCTATTGGTAGATATATTAAAAAAAATCTGACATTAAATATCCCTTTAAGCATGGGAAGTTATTAATTACACTGGATGGTGTAGCAATAATCCAGTCACTATAAAGATACAGGCATCCTTCTATCTCAGTTGCCAGAGAGGAAGGAAACTGCTCAGGGATTTCACATAAGGCTAATGCTTTAGGGGTTTGTACCCTGATCTAGCGCTATGAAGGCAAACGAATCCTGGACCTGGTGAGTAGTGGTCAAGATCTGGGACCAGAGTACCATGTATCACTGACGCGCAGCGGAGTCCGCGTGACCTTTTTGCCTGTGGTAAACAAGCTAGCTCGCTCATGTCATGTAAACTCTTATTTTCAGGTTTTGTGGAATCAAAACGTATTCTGTAGAATTATAACAAACGCTCCAGGTAACCAAACCAGGGTACTGAATTTAGGATGTGATAATGCCCTAACAGTTAGAGTTTAATGGCTGTAATAGGAAAATACTAACCTAATTGACAGAATGAAAAGAAGGAAGCCTGTACAGACTAAAAAATATTCCAAAACATGCATCCTGTTTGCGATAAGGCACTAAAGTAAAACTGCAAAAAATATGACAAAGAAATGTACTTTATGTCCTGAATGTTTGGGGCAAATCCAGCACAACACACCACGGAGTACCACTCTTCATATTTTCAAGCATAGTGGAGGCTATATCATGTCATGGGAAAGGACTAGGGAGTTTCTTTGTGAAACAGATTAGAGCTAAGCACAGGCAAAGTCCTAAAGGAAAACCTKGTTCAGTCTACTTTCCAACAGACACTGGGAGGCCAGTTCACCTTTCAGCAGGACAATAACCTAAAACACAAGGCCAAATATGCACTGGAGTTGCTTACCAAGACAACATTGAATGTTCCAGAGTGGCCTAGTTACAATTTTGACTTAAATTGGCTTGAAATCTATGGCACGACYTGAACATGGCTGTCTAGCCATGTTCAACAACCAACTTGGCAGAAATGACCCAGCAAATATGGCCGGCGGTCCACCGGTAGCAAAGSCTGCAGTTCGCCGGCGTTTTGCTCATCGKTTTTCCAGCKGACCACCAGCGGCAGCCGACACTTTTCCGACAGAGGTCCACTACTGAGCCGCTGGTTCATAATAAGTATTTGTTGGCGGTCCACGGTCGCTCCACCGTTMATATTATCAGTATCTTTCCACACAGTAATGATTCCAAAATAATGTACACCACTCTCAATAATCGTTGCAAATTTATTGTAAAACACATTACAAAATAAAAAGATCTACATTGAATATATGGTAACGAAGAATATGCATTATATATTTGTTGTTGTTGTAAGTATTATACAATAAGTAATAATAATAAAATAAATATATCTATACATTTAGGCTTTCTGATTTATTACAGAAAATCATGTCCTGGACTACGAAATAATGAGTACCCTCTTTGTCAGCAGCTCCCTTCAGAARTTTTGCAACCACCTCTCGCAGGTTCATCTCTGTTGCCTCTTTTGTAGAGGGGTTCTTTCTTATCGCAGGCAAGCGCCGTAGCTGGTGTAACGGATGTGAAATGGCTAGCTAGTTAGTGGTGGTGCGCGCTAATAGCGTTTCAATCGGTTACGTCACTCGCTTTGAGACCTTGAAGTAGTGGTTCCCCTTGCTCTGCAAGGGCCGCGGCTTTTGTGGAGCGATGGGTAACGATGCTTCGTGTGTGACTGTTGTTGATGTGTGCAGAGGGTCCCTGGTTCGCGCCCGTGTCGGGGCGAGGGGACGGTCTAAAGTTAAACTGTTACATTGGTGAGATCCGCGAGAAGGGCCTGGCACGCGTCCAGAGTAGCCGCCGCCAACCGTCGGACCATTTGGCTAAGGTGTATGTAAACTTCCGACTTCAACTGTACACTACCGTTCAAAAGTTTGGGGTCACTTAGAAATGTCCTTGTTTTTGAAAGAAAAGCAAAATATTTGTCCATTAAAATGACATCAAATTGATCAGAAATACAGTGTAGACATTGTTAATGTTGTAAATGACTATTGTAGCTGGAAACGGCAGATTTTTTAAATGGAATTACTACATAGATGTACAGAGGCCCATTATCAGCAACCATCACTCCTGTGTTCCAATGGCATGTTGTGTTAGCTAATCCAAGTTTATCATTTTAAAAGGCTAATTGATCATTAAAAAAAACATTTGCAATTATGTTAGCACAGCTGAAAACTGTTGTCATGATTAAAGAAGCAATAAAGCTGACCTTCTTTAGACTAGTTGAGTGTCTGGATCACTAGTTGAGTAGTTGAGTGTCTGGATTGCCGACTTTCGGCATGCCAATGATCTGCCACCAGAGGCCCGACCGCGGCAAGCCGCTGACGGCGTGCCACCCAAAAAAATACTGGCGGATCGACAGGTCATTGTTAGCTGGGGATCAACAACCAACTTAACAGATCTAGAATAATTTTGAAATAATGTGTAGATATTGTACAATTCAGGTGTGCAAAGCTCTTAGAGACTTTCCCAGATGTAATTGCTGCAAAAGGTGATTCTGACATGTATTGACTCAGTGGGTTAAATACTTATCTAATCAACATATATTAGTGTTTTATTTTTCATTCATGTTTTACAAATGTTAGAATTTGTATTCCACTTGGACTAAAAAGGATAATTAAATCAATTTTAATCCCACTTTGTAACACAACGTTTGGACAAAGGGGTGTGAATACTTTCTGAAGGCACCATATAATGCATTAATTCATGTCTCTTGTAATGGAGAATAGACAATCATTAACCATTACTTAGTAATGGACTCAATTAGTAGAAATCATAYATTTGTCTCTCTTATTTTCAACAGAAAGTGTCTATGTATCAATACAATGGAGAAGAGAGCACAAATAGAATAAAAAAGATTTCATTTTATTTCAGAAAATGTATACAATGCATGTATATAATGAACACAAAGAATTGATATTGTATATTATATGCTGCACCACTGAATAGCAATTGCATGTCACTGAAGAGTTTACTGAAAAATTCTGAAATGACACCAATCCATGTATCGGACAAAGCGTTACTTTCTGTTAAACACATTATACTTTTGCATCTAACTATACTGACAAATGCTAATTTGGTATACGTTTGATATGCGGTTGTCTTACCTGCCTTAGTTGAATTCACTAACTGTAAGTCACTCTGAAGAAGAGTGTCTGCTAAATGGCTAAAATGTCAATTTAGAAGGTATATCACATTGCAAACATTAAAATAAGGGAGAATGTTGTGCATCACATTGCAAACATATTGAAGCCGATGTCTCTCTTGGTCCACTTAGAGGCTCCAGTCAATCCATCATGGATGGAGAGTAGAATACGATTCTTCCTTCCATTAAATAACCTGCTTGGGACAAGAATAACAGAGAGACACATTTAATAAGGAAACTTTCCCCACAGGGAAACACATTTAATAAGGAAACTTTCCCCACAGGGAGACACATTTAATCAGGAAACTTTCTCCACAGTGAAGGAATATTCAGCTCTCTAGAAGACAATACTATAAGAGTTGATTGGTCTCCTTTTCCTATAGCGTATAACTTTTCAGCAGTGTAGGCTATAGCTGATACATTTTAAGGATTTACATCACATCAATTACATTACATTTAAAAATGTACTTAATTGAAGAAAATATTTCTATTAAATCCAATGACAACTGTCTCACAAACAGGTGTAAGGGCCCCCTCCCCTTCCATACCCCTTTGCTGGTGCAGGTTCCACAGAGGCATCCAAAGAGCCCGTTGATCATCTGGCTACAACAGAGCACCAGCTGCAGAGAGCTTGTCAGCAGCAGGATGGCAAACAGCCCAATGTTAAACTCCACTACGTCTTTAGGCGCTGTGCACAAGCCCCACAGATCACGGTTGTTTAGGTAACTGTTCTCTCTGATGGGGAAAGCGGGAGAGGGTTGTAATTAATTATAAGCATAGTAGTGGTGGTGTGTGTGTGTGCGTGCGTGCGTGTAAGTGCATGAGTGTGTGTTTGTGATCTATGAAGTCACTAACTTGTCTTTGAAGGGAGTCATCCAGATCAGCAGCACTCTACAGTAGGGCCCATTAATCAGGCCAAGCATTGCCACTATGAAACTGTAGAGGGCGCCAGCAACCCCGACCGCAGCAAAGGCAATGGAGAGGAACATCTGTGGAAACAAGATTAGTTTAGTTTAGTTTTAATTTATTGGTCTTTCAGCATTATTACAGGTTCTTAAATAAAGTTATAATTAAAAAACACAGAATTACAATAACAAATGTTAATTTCAAAGTGCTAAAAATTATGATGACTATCTTATTTAGTATTTCCTGTTTTCTTTGCATCCTATCACTTACGATTCCTTTCTTCCTTTCTTTCTCTCTTGCTCTGTCTCTGTATCTACCTTACTCTCTCTGTATCTCTGCATCTGTATCTCTGATCCTTTTGTAATTCTTTCGAAAGTTATCTTTCAATTCCCTGTTCTTCTTTTTAGAGTTTTCTAGTCTTTTAGAGTTCAACAGTTATCATTCTTATAGACTTCTCCAGTGTTTTCTTGTCTGTAAAGAGGACTTACCCCGCAGCGGTTGGCACAGCATCCCTGCTGTCCAGTAACATGGATGTACAATGCTGGGACCAACACCTGGAAAGGGAATGGGCAAGRAAATCAGTACCATGCATGTAACCTCAATGACTTTTATCCTGGTTAAAAAAAGGCTAAATAAATAAAAAAATCGACATTTGAGAATAACAATTCTTTTGCATTTGAACAAGTGGTTGAATGTTAGAATAGTTGAATGTGTGTGAATTATTTTGTTGCTCTTGTTCTTGAATGAGGCAGTAGTAGGAAGATCCAGCAAATGTGCACTTTGATAAGGGCTTGGCAAATAAAGCAGCATGATTCACCAGATGACTTMCATATCACACTGTAGTTTGTCCCTAACCATGTCGAAATCTAAAAACGAGTAAAAAACACGAAAACATGCAAACCATATTTGAATCACTGGCCCCCTTGGATAACTAAACTGTGTCAACTCATGGGCGACTCCCTATTATACATATACTTGTGAATCACGTGGAACCTAACAAGGGTTTCATCAATACACAAAACAAAGTCCATATGAAACTTCTCTGACATTCTCAAATGAATGGTTACGGGGGATTTCCCAATGGCTTGCACTTWAAAAAAAATACTGCATAATTAAATTAAACACCATTCATTATTTAAGAAGAAAGAACTTACCATTATTCCCCCTCCAACCAGTCCACCCATGTACTTCACCTCTTCTGTAATGTATCCATCTTTGGCGTAACTGGTCTCCCAACCCGGGAAGAACAGTATGATGTTACAGATGATGGAGATGACTGCCAGTGGGTATAGCGTCACCCCGATACACCGGGAGCATTTACCTGTACACATCCTATCTGTCACTTACTGTTTGACTTGTCTAAGAACTGTGCAGCCAATAGGTTTGAGAGCCTTGAACATTCCAAAAGAAAAACAGGGTAGGTATAAAGTCGTAAAACAAACTCTTATAATTCCACAAAGGGTCTTTTCTGATGAAAACAATCGTCTTGTCCACTCACCTTTTTTTTCTCTACTTGGTGATATACGGGGGGGGGAATGGAATAAATACGAGGTGGGAGGAGTGGTTTTGTGTGGGAGTAATAGTGTACTGTGAGTCATAGCAAAGCAAAGCCTATAATTGGACACCTATTCTTCACCCAACGCAGCAATGGGACTTTGAATGGCGTCATTTATGTCAAATCGATTATGGTGTTATGATTAACACTAGAGGTTGGCATGGTTTCCTTTGGTGATAAACACCAAACCATAGTCAGAATAGGGTACCTGAGAAATAACCTACGAAGTCTCCAGACTACAGTTATTTGTCTGTTTAGTATGCCCCCATTGTCACAATATTCTCTAATAAATAAGAGACGGTCATTGTTTTTGTGTTGTTCTGCTTCTTTCAAATCTTCCCAGCTACATTGAATGTGTTCCGCCAGTGTGTGTTTGTATTGTCTATCTGAGTTTCTGTAAAAGCCCCACTCCTTGTGGACTTTGGACCGGTRGTGCATGATGCTGTTGATGGGAGGGATACAATAAGTCTTTGACATCGGCTGTAAACCATTAACAAGTGACTGGTTAAACATTAATAAGAGACTGCACACTAGCCACGGTGAGCTCGGATAGAGGAATGTCATTCACCACTCACAAATATTAGCCGTTTCGAATTGCGTAACTGTAACTTCCAAATTGAGATATTAATTGGAAACGTTTGTGTGCACCGCTAACCAAAGACTTCTGAGTTACATACTCAGTTATATGATTTAGTCTGTCATTATAGGATGATGAGCAATGAGCATCTTTTTGATTACAAAAAAAAGGATCTGACAAAACCCAAGAGGCCGACATGTAAGCCCGAATAAAAAATAAGTGATACTAGCAAGAGCAGTGTGCAGGTTTCTCTTTTCTTTGAAGATTACCATGAGTTAAAACCTGTGAGAAGTAATTAAGGGAGCTCTTTGGTGTTAGCGCAGGTGACAATTCTAGGGAGAGAAAGTTTTTGTAATGTTACCCATAATGTTCCCCAGATGTTTGAGTGTCCAGTTTTCTGTTAGTTAGGGGAACATTCTATCTATGTTAGCAAAAACCTCCTGAGAACCTATGTTTAGGCATTAGAGTTAAGAGAACATTCCCTAAATGTCAAACAGAACTTACCCAGACCGTGGTTGCCATGTTCTCAGAATATCCAATATTAATGTTCTAGACACGTTTCATTGGAACATTGCAAGAACATTCATGTGTCCAGTTTTCTGAGGATTAGGACAATATTCCAACAACGTCCCACCAAATATTTACAGAACATGGTTGCCATGTTCTCAGAATATAAGATATTAATGTTCTAGCAATGGGAATGTTGTAAGAACATTCCTGTCTCCAATGACCTTTAGTGGTTTCAGATTTCTATGATATATGACCTATAATTACTTAGAAAATGAGTGAAATAGTTTTCCTTCCAACATTTTAAAATTAAGTATGTTAAAAAGCAACTGTTCTGTGTTTTTTCCCCCCTACAATTTATACTTTGGCCACAAATACGAGTATAGGATGAGTCAACAACATTATTTGGCTATGAGTTAACAGAATATGAACCTTTAAAGTGAGATTTTCACTGGACAGTTACTTTAAAACATATGCCGCTCTGGAGGTTTTGTCAAGTTCCCAGCTTGTTTAGGGGACATCACCTTTAAAAAAAATGTAGGACATCGCCTGATGGTCCCAAAGAAACATTCCCGTGTGCACAAAGCGAGGTCCATACAGAAATGGTTTGTTGAGATCAGTGTTGAAGAACTTCTCTGGCCTGCACAGAGCCCTGACCTCAATCCCATCGAACACTTTGGGGATGAATTAGAACATCGACAACTATGCCCTTGAGCAAGGCACTTAATCCTAATTGCTCCAGGGTCGCCGTCAATGATGGCTTATCCCTGGCCGTTACCCCACTCTCTGAAGGTGTTTTAGGGGAGGGGGATATGCAAAAACATATTTCCATTTCACACCACACACTTGTACAGGTTAAACACTTGTACATGTGTGAAACAGGACAAATATAAACACCCCCTATTTGATGTGTTGTTATCAGGCCTACTGATGGTCGATACTGATAGTGGCTAATATTTAACACAACAGAGAAAGTCGGGGTAGACTATGATTAAGACATTCGAGAGTGCCCATCCCTGCAAGCAGTGGCGACCAGTCATTCAGGGCAAGTGGGACAAATTAATACTAATTTGTTTGCTAACAATATAACAAAAAAATGTAATTGAGTTAATTAAGGTACATACAAACATGGTCTCTTTTTTGCTTTCTTGAGTAAGGCAGCTCCAAAATGCAGGTGTTTCAGCCTAGCTCAGTGCTTTCTGTGGTGGTGGGGCAAGCCAGCAGAAAATACAGAGCGTTGCGCCTGATTGGCTCAGTTTTCTGTCACTCATGGGACAGTACATCACCCACAAGCCTAAGGTTAGAGCTCGAAAATGTTTGCCCCTTGGGTTCTGCCATAGAGTTATATTAGAAGTGCCCATCCAAGAAGGATCAAGGTCATTGGCCACAGAATGACATCAAATCACATTATATCTACAGTAGCTTTGATTGGACATATCGGTGCTCATCAGCCATTGGACATAAACATTAGCAGTCATTATCATAAATCAAGTGAACAATCGACTGGAAAATCCTTTCTAATCCATGTCATAAGAAGATAAATAACGAAGCGAAATTCTAGATAAAACATATCGGTGCTCATCAGCCATTGGACATAAACATTACACAACAAGTTGGAAATCGCAAATTCAACAATGAGTCATTTGGAAGGAATCAGTGGCTAACTGCAAGCAGTGCAAAGCAATCAGTAACAATAGCCTCCTATTCAATGTAGCTGTGTGTTTTTYCCCACCATAAATGCAGAGAATGCCAGACTTTGTGGACAAAGTTTGATGACAAAACCATCGTGCCAACTTCATGTTTAAGTGAGCACAGCACAAGCCAAGGTGAGTCCAAAAATGTMTTGTATGCTGCTGCATAAATGATCTAATATGCAAGGGAGATATGTATACCGTAGCTAAGAAAGTAATACTAAGTGTATGTTGTGTAGTAAGCTGTTAGTAGCCCATGTGCCTCACCCTAATAATTTGATCTATTTTCACCTCTTAATTTCAAGGCTGAATTAATTGTTTCGCTGCMAGACAAGGCTCCGCTGATAGCCAGGTGCAACGGAGGTAACGATTCACTCCATTGTGCTGGAAAGAAAGCTCTGCTGTTGGGACAGCTTTATGTAGGCCCTAACAGTTTGTGGGCACCGCTTGTCACTGTTATAGTGCAATTAATGTATTGTTTAGTGTTGTGTTGTGTCTTTGCTTGCATGCGTCTAAAAAAAAAAATTGGGGGAGTTTGCCCCACCAAGATTTACATGCTAAAATCGCCACTGCCTGCAAGTTAAAAGGTCTTACAATAAAAATTCTGCATAATGCCACAGCATTTCCTAAACTTCACTACTGTCACGTCTACTCCCGCTTACCTGGCAACCCTCATTACGCACACCTGTGCCCCATCATGAGGCACACCTGGACTCCATCACTACCCTGATTACTTCCCTTAAATCTAGGAACTCCCTAACATCTGACTACAGGCAGTATTGGTTCAGTTTTCATGTCCAGACGTTTCTCTTGATTTGTAACTCTCCATGTTCGTTATTATTAAACTCACCATCTGCACCTGCATCCAGACTCCTTGCGTCTATGTTACATAATACYGCCTCAGAAATKAKGGAAGATTACACCATCTTCCAGACGTTCAAGAAACARGGTCATCTACTACACCAACACTGCAACCAGCTGGCTCTACTGGATACGACCATGAAGGATGTCMTCCACGTTCTCCACCGCCTCGACTCCACCAGCGAGGTTCTCCATACCTCTGACGGAGGGCCTCTTASCTTCGGTCGTCAAAGTGAGCCAGTCCCCCAGCCGTCCGCCCAGGTCAGCGATGCCCGACTTATGACGGTACTCCTTCKAAATGCCGTGGCTTCCTACTCCAGTGCTCCCTCTATTTCGCCTACCAGACGGGAGCCCCCACCACCGAGAGGTCCAAGGTTGCCACGGTCATTTTCCAGCTGACCGGACAGGCGTTGGAGTGGGCTACGGCCGTCTGGGAGAGAGGAGCGGATGAGTTGGGTTCCTATGAGCGGTTCATGGCTCTGTTCAGGGCCATCCTCCAGAGGGCAGAGAGGGAGATGAGCAACTTTTTCAACTCCAGCAGGGTGCCCAGACTGCTGCGGAGTACACCCTACCTTTCGGACTGTGGCAGCCTCCAGCAGATGTAATGAGCCGGCGTTCCTCACTCTATTCCGCAGTGGACTGCACGAGGAGGTCCAGACGGAGTTGGCATGTCGAAGATGACAACCTAWCCTTGGACGCTCTCATCTCGATGGCCATCCATGCGTATAACCTTCTTCGGGAGCGTCGGTGTCCACCTCGCCACTTGCCTCCCTCCTATGACTGTCCTGTGGCAGAGCCTGAACCCATGGAGGTGGGGGCCAMGCACCTCTCTGCGGCGTTGCTGGAGACAGCTGGGGCTCTGTCCCTATTGCAGCCAGGAGGGACACCAGCTTCAGCGGTGCCCGGTGCATCCTAACCCGGGGTCCACTAGAGCAGAGCGGCGGCCCTGTGACCTTCCATCCCTACGGTATTCCATCATCACTTTCYGCCAAACACTTTCTGGGTTCAATTTCACTGGCTGGCTTTCCCTCATCTGTCTCTRTAGCTCTAGTGGACTCCGGTGCCGCTGGGAACTTCATCAACCAGGCCCCTGACTCCTCCCTGAACACAACTTCTTACCAACTCTCCTCTCCTTTTCCTGTCCAAGCTCTGGATATGCGACCATTGGGATCCAGCACAATTACTCACGTCACAGCACCACTCACCCTCACAGTGGGACCCAAGCACCAGGAAAGCATTCCCTTCTTCCTCACCGCACCCATACACAAAGTCATCCTCAGCCTCCCACCATCTCCTGGTCAGAGAGGAGGATTACCGCCTGGGGACCAGGATGTCGGAAGACCTGCTTTCCCACACCCTGTGGTTCCACATCGGTGGAGGGCCCTGTGAGTGTCCACCAGCCCATCAATCAGTCCTTCCGTATCGTTGGCCCGTGTCTTGGGACGTAGATGTGGACATCCGCCAGGCTCTGGAGAGGGAAGCCGCTACTGCCACCTGCCCTCCGGAGCGCATCTACGTCCCCAGGGGGGTCAGAGATTGGTTGCTGACCTGGGCACACACATCACCCGCACCGCTCAATCACTTTCTTAGAAACACTGGTGTCCCACTTTGGTGCATGACGTTGCACAACATATCAACTCATGTTCAGTATGTACTAAATCTCTCCGGCACGCTCCAGCAGGTAAACTCTTTTCGCTTCCCGTGCCTCAGCGTCCCTGGTCTCATCTGTCCATTGATTTCGTCACTGATCTCCCCTCTGATGGTTTCACCACCATTTTGGTGGTTGTGGACATATTCTCAAAATCATGGTGTTTCATCCTT
Source organism: Salvelinus sp. IW2-2015 (assembly GCF_002910315.2). Taxonomy (NCBI): domain Eukaryota; kingdom Metazoa; phylum Chordata; class Actinopteri; order Salmoniformes; family Salmonidae; genus Salvelinus; species Salvelinus sp. IW2-2015. Next base: position 44,193,579 of record NC_036863.1, on the reverse strand, counting down.
CTGTCTGGTCTCCCTACTGCTCKCCAGGTTGCTGAGGCACTGTTCCAGCAGGTCTTMCAGCACTATGGCCTTCCGGAGGATATCGTCTCCGATCGTGGCCCGCAATTCACATCACATGACTGAAGGCTTTCATGGAGAAGCAGGGGGTCRTGGTCAGCCTCACTTCCGGGTACCATTCCCAATCTAACGGGCAGGTGGAGAGGATGACCCAGGAGCTGGGGAGGTTCCTGAGGTGTCACTGCTAGGACCGGCAKGGGGAGTGGGCCCGATTCCTTCCTTGGGCTGAATATGCCCAGAATTCATTGCGACACTCCTCCACTGGGCTGACTCCCTTTCAGTGTGTTCTGGGTTATCAGCCGGCCCTGGCTCCGAGGACTCTGAGCCAGACCAACGCTCCTGCGGTGGACAAGTGGTTTAAACGTGCAGAAGAGGTATGGAACGATGCCCATCTGAGACTCCAGCGCGCCGTCCGCCATCAGAAAGAGCAGGTGGATCGCCACCGCAGTGAGGCTCCCATGTTCCATACTGGTGATCACATCTGCCTCTCTACCAGGAACCTCCTGCTCAGCCTGCCCTGTAAGAAGCTGAGTCCCTGGTTTGTGGGGCTGTTCAAGGTACATCCGGAGGGTCAACGAGGTAGATTACAACTCCCAACTAAYTATACGATCTCACCATCTTTTCATGTTTCCCTTCTCAAGCCGGTGGTTCCCGGTCCCCTGGCTGATGCCATCGCCCACAACACCCCTCCGCCTCCCTTGAACACATTGAGGGAAGCCCTGCCTATGCCATCCGATCACTCCTGGACGTCGTGTGAGTCGGCTCCAGTACCTGGTGGACTGGGAGGGGTATGGTCCAGAGAGGTGCTGGGTTCCGTTGTACGACATTCTAGATCTCAACATCATCCGAGAATTCCACCTTTGTCATCCGGCCCGCTCCTCGACGGCTTCGTCGAGCTGGAGCTGCGCGTCGGGGGGGGGGGGGGGGGGCAACCCATCATTATGCACACCTGGCAACCCATCATTACGCACACCTGGCAACCCATCATTACGCACACCTGCGCCCCTTCATGAGGCACACCTGGACTCCATCACTACCCTGATTACTCCCCCTTTATCTAGCACTCCCTCGCATCACTCTTCAGGCAGCATTGGTTCAGTTTTCATGTCCAGACGTTTCGCTTCCTGACTCCATGCGTCTATGTTACAACTGCGGCAAAGTTGACATGCTTCAGTTTGCTGCCATATGACTGGTTTCACATTTGTCTCCAGCGTTAAGGTAAAATAGATCTAAAACATGTGTCATTTATATTTACAATTCCCTTATCTAAATATATTACTCATTTACCTAGCTCTTATCAATAGCTCTTATCAAGTTGTAAATGGCAGTGAATGGAGAATGGTGTTATTATTATCTGAAAAAATAAAGTAGATGCTTTTTCCACTTGGAACCAGTAGGTTAGCTAAACCTTATTCATGGTTTCCTCGCACGTAAAGGTGGTGGAATTATGAGGGAATTAAGTCAAGGTCAGAACAAAGTGTATCTGTAGACATACCTCTGCCACACCTTCATTCATTTATTTGACCTCCACCCCAAATGAAAAGCGGGAGAATAGCATGCTATTCTCAAGCTTAATTAAGTTCAAGGTCAGAATACTCAGAGAAAAGTGTATAAAAAGAGAATTGCAATCCATTTATGCACGCTTAGCTCGATGAGTMTTTTTTATTTAGTAATTGGTGCTGAAAAAGAGACAAACATACATTGAGTGTACAAAACATTAGAAACACCTTTCTAATATTGAGTTGCACCGCCTTTTGCCCTCAGAACATCCTCAATTTGTTGGGGCATGGAATCTACAAGGTGTCGAAAGAGTTCCACAGGGATGCTGGCCCTTGTCGACTCTAATGCGTCCGCACAGTTGTGTCAAGTTGGCTGGATGTCCTTTGGGTGGTGGACCATTTTTGATACACACAGGAAACTGTTGAGCATGAAAAACCCAGCAGCGTTGCAGTTCTTTACAGACTCAAACGGTGCGCCTGGCCTTAAATATTTTGTCTTGCCCATTCACCCTCTGAATGGCACACATATAACTCAGCAAAAAAAGAAACGCCCTCCCTGTCAACTGCTTTATTTTCAGCAACTTAACATGTTAAATATTTGTATGAACATAACAAGATTCCACAACTGAGACATAAACTGAACAAGTTCCACAGACATGTGACTACAGAAATGGAATAATGTGTCCCTGAACAAAGGGGGGTCAAAATCAAAAGTAACATCAGTATCTGGTGTGGCACCAGCTGCATTAAGTACTGCAGTGCTTCTCCTCCTCATGGACTGCACCAGATTTGCCAGTTCTTGCTGTAGATGTTACCCACTCTTCCACCAAGGCACCTGCAAGTTCCCAGAACATTTCT
>NC_036863.1:44177839-44189548 GCF_002910315.2 Salvelinus sp. IW2-2015 | reverse complement strand
TTTTTATACAGGTAACGAGTTCAAAAGTGCAGTTAATACAGGTAATGAGTGGAGAACAGGAGGGCTTCTTAAAGAAAAACTAAGGTCTGTGAGAGCAGGAATTCTTACTGGTTGGTAGGTGATCAAATACTTATGTCATGCATAAAATGCAAATTAATTACTTAAAAATCATACAATGTGATTTTCTGGATTTTTTGTTTTAGATTCTGTCTCTCACAGTTGAAGTGTACCTATGATAAAAATACAGACCTCTACATGCTTTGTAAGTAGGAAAACCTGCAAAATCAGCAGTGTATCAAATACTTGTTCTCCCCACTGTAGTTGACAGGCTACAGAAGAGGCTACGCTAATGCAAAGGAGATTGGAATGACAAGTGGACTACACGTCTCGAATGTTCAGAGAGTTAAGCTTACGTTGCAAAAAATCTTATTGACTAAAATGATACAGTGCTGCTGGCTGGTGAAGTAGGCTAGCTAGCAGTGGCTGCGTTGTTGACTTATTTGAAAGTGTAGCTGGCTAGGTAGCCTTGACAATTACTCTAAACTACACAATTATCTTGGATACAAAGACAGCAAAGACAACTATGTAGCTAGCTAACACTACACTAATCAAGTCGTTCCGTTGTAATGTAATAGTTTCTACAGTGCTGCTATTCGGTAGACGGTAGACGTTGGCTAGCTGGCTAGCTGCTGGCTAGCTAGCAGTGTTGCCTACGTTAGAAGGACGAAAAATAGCTGGCTAGCTAACCTCGGTAATTATGATAATTACTCTAAACTACACAATTATCTTGGATACAAAGACAACTGATGTAGCTAGCTACACTACACTACACTGTACCTGTCCCGCAGGTGTGATGTTCGGATGTACCGATCCTGTGCAGGTGTTGTTAAACGTGATCTGCCACTGCGAGGACGATCAGCTGTCCGTCCTGTCTCCCTCTTGCGCTGTCTTAGGCGTCTCACAGTACGGACATTGCAATTTATTTCCCTTGCCACATCTGCAGTCCTCATGCCTCTTGCAGCATGCCTAAGGCACATTCAGAGTCAGTAGAAAGGCCTCTTTAGTGTCCTAAGTTTTCAAAACTGTGACTTAATTTCCTACCGTCTTAACGACCGTTCCACAGGTCCATGTTCATTAAATGTTTATGGTTACTGAAACAACGCATGGGAAACATTGTTTAAACTCTTAACAATGAAGATCTGTGAAGTTATTTGGATTTTTACGAATTATCTTTGAAAGACAGGGTCCTGAAAAAGGGATGTTTCTTTTTTTGCTGAGTTTACAATCTATGTCTCAATTGTCTCAAGTCTTAAAAATCCTTMTTTAACCTGTCTCCTCCCCTTTTAACAGGTGRCATCAATAAGGGATCATAGCTTTCACCTGGATTCACCTGTTCAGTCTCTACAGTATGTCATGGAAAGATGTTTCCTAATGTTTTGTACACTAAGAATATGTGTATTTACATGGCTTCCTTTTATTGATCCRTAATATTCTGAACCGTTCTCTCCATTTATTCTAGTAAGTATTTCAAGAAAATGTATTTTAAATGTCCACCAAATTTAAAGAGTGGGTTTRGATAAATGTACTGAATGAAAACTACAGAGAAAATCTGTTGGCCAGGAAATTGGTTGAATTAGTTGAATWAAATTTATACAGCGCTCGCAAGGGAACCACGCCGGAAAATTATGTTACGCACCTGCGTAAGGTAAGTCTGAATACCAACTACTGAGATGTCACWCCCTGATCTGTTTCACCTGTCCTTGTGATTGTCTCCACCCCCCCAGGTGTCGCTTATTTTCCCCAGTGTATTTATCCCTGTGTTTCCTGTMTCTATGTGCCAGTTCATCTGGTATGTTTGTCAAGTCAACCACTCCTTTTTCYCTTCTCTTTGCTAATCCTCCCGGTTTTGACCTTTGCCTGTTTTCTGGACTCCATTCCCGCCTGCCTGGCCATTCTGCCTGCCCTGACCTCGRGCCTGCCTGCCCTTCGGTACCTACTGGACCCTGAACTGGTTTTGACCTTTTGCCTGTACACGACCATTCTCTTRCCTACCCCTTTTTGGATGAATAAACATCTAAGACTACAACCATCTGCCTCCTTTGTCTGCATCTGGGTCTCGCCTTGTGCCCTTAAATGAGAAGTGCATAGGAAAGGCATGCATAGGTAGACATACATTACCTGAGTCTGAATTGGGCTCATGTTGAAAAATAAATAATGTATAAATGAACATGTCAAATATGTAAGTTGAAAATGTTGAAAACACTTTTTTGTGTGTTGGGTGTCTCTGACCTTGCCAACAGACAAAGACCTGTGAATGGATCAGTGGTTCACCAATCAGGGCCTTGATGGGCTCTGCAACAGTAACAAGGAGTAATATATAATGAAACTAGTTTTTTGGGGGTGAGAAGGTTTCTTTGAGATCATCAGGCGACGTCCTAAAAATGTCTTTAGGGATGGGAACGGGAACAATACAAAAATCTCCAGGGTACCATGACAGAATGTCCTGTGTTTTTAAACATCGTTGGACACAGGAATGTTCTTGCAACGTTCCAACATTCTCAAACATTAATATCTTATATTCTGAGAACATGGCAACCATGTTCTATGTATGTTTTGTGACGTTGATGGAATATTCTCCTAACCCTCAGAAAACTGGACATATGAATGTTCTTGCAATGTCTCATTAAATGAGTCTAGAACATTAATATTGTATTTTTCGGAGAACATGGTAACCACATTCTGGGTTTGTTCTGTTTGACATTAAGGGAATGTTCCCCCAACTCTAATGCCAAAACAKGMTAAAAAGGTTCTCRGAAGGTTTTTGCTAACATAYTGTAAATAGAATGTTCCCTTAACTAACAGAAAACTGGATACTCATTAGAGGAACATTACGGGTAACATTACAAAAACGTTCTCTCTCCSTAGAATTGTTAGCTGGGTAGTTTATAGTTAATAGTTTCATTGCTCGTGTTTCTTGGCCYRAGCAAGTCTCTTMTTATTATTATTGGTGTCCTTTAGTAGCGGTTTCTTTGCAGCAATTCTCCTCTGAAAAGATGTTAAGATGTGTCTGTTGCTTGAACTCTGTGAAGCATTTATTTGGGCTGCAATTTCTGAGGCTGGTAATCCTCTGCAGCAGAGTTAACTCTGGATCKTTCTGTCCTGTGGCGGTCCTCATGMGAGCCAGTTCCATCATAGCGCTTGATGGTTTTTAAGACTGCACTTGAAGAAACTTTCAAAGTTCTTGAAATGATTCGTATTGACTGACCTTCATGTCTTAAAGTAATGATGGACTGTTGTTTCTCTTTGCTTATTTGAGCTGTTCTTGCCATAATATGGACTTGGTCTTTTTACCAATATAGGCTATCTTCTGTATGTTTCTCATTTTACAACTGCGACCTGGCCAAGATAAAGCAAGCAGTGGCGACAAAAACAACTTCACAGAGTTACACATGTGATAGACATTTACTGCTTTTGTATAACCCCCCCCCCCACACACACACACCACCTTGTCACAACACAATTGATTGGCTCAATGCATTAAGAAGGAAAGAAAATTCCACAAATAACATTTGAAGGAGGCACCCTGTTAATTGAAATGCATTCCAAGTGACTACCTCATGAGCTGGTTGAGAGAGATGCCAAGAGTGTGCAGAGCTGTCATCAAGGCAAAGGGTGGCCATTTGAAAAATCTCAAATATAGAATATTTTTTGATTTGTTTACAACACTTTTTTGGTTACTACATTATTCCATATGTGTTATTTCCAGTGGTGATTTTAGCATGTAAATCTTGGTGGGGCAAAATAAAATAAAAAAGTGGGATGCATGCCAGCAAAGTCACTACATAGCACAACACTAAATAATACATGAATTGCACTATAACGCTGACAAACGGTGCCCACAAACTGTTACGGCCTACATAAAGCTGTCCCAACAGCAGTCACAACAGCAGTCCCAACACCCGCTACACCTGGCTATCAGTGGAGTCTTATCTGGCAGCGATACAGTTAATTAATTGACTGCCTTTAAAAAMAAATTGCTGATATGGCTGACTTGCCGTCTATCGTTGTCTCTGATTGGGGATCATACTTAGGCAGCCTTTTTTCCACCTTTAGTTTGTGGGATCTTGTTTGTGTGTAGTTGCTTTCTGCACTGCAAGTAGCTTCACATTCGGTTGTTAGTTTATTGTTTTTTCGTTTTCATCAAAATAAATGATGCACGCTTACCACACTGCACCTTGGTCTGATTCTTCCATCAACGAGCGTGACAGAAGATCCCACCACAAACGGACCAAGCAGCGTGGCCAGGAGGAGCAGACWTCCTGGACATGGGAGGATATCTTGGATGGTAAGGGATCCTGGACATGGGAGGAGATCCAGGCCGGAAGGGATCGCCTTCCATGGGAACAGACGGCGGCAGCGAGGGAGGAACAACGACGACACCGGGGTTCGCGACCACGAAGGAAGCCCGAGAGGCAGCCCCCCAAAAACGTTTTTGGGGGGCACACGGGGTGGTTGGCGGAGCCAGGTTTCAGACCAGAGCCAACTCCCCGCACTCACTTTAAGGAGCTTGTGACCGTTCAGGCACCATGTTATGCGGTGATACGCACTGTGTCTCCAGTGCGCATTCACAGCCCGGTGCGCTCGGTGCCAGCTCCCTGCACTTGCCGTGCAAAAATGAGCATCATCCAGCCAGGACGGGTTGTGCCGGCTCAGCGCTCCTGGTCTCCAGTACGCCTCCTCTGACCAGGATATCCAGCGCCGGCTCTACGCACTGTGTTTCCAGTGCGTCCTGTACCAGCGCCCCGCACTTGCTGGGCTAAAGTGAGCATCCAGCCAGGACGGGTTGTGCCAGCTCTACGCTCCAGACCTACAGTGCGTCTCTCCAGCCTGGTTAGCCCTGTGCCTTCACGCACCCGGTCTCCAGTGCGTCTCTCCAGCCTGTTACGCCCTGTGCCGGCTCCACGCACCAGGCCTCCAGTGACGATCCATGGCCCGGAGCCTCCAGCGACGGTCGGCGGTCCGGAGCCTCCAGCGAAGGTCGCCGGTCCGGAGCCTCCAGCGAAGGTCGGCGATCCCGGAGCCTCCAGCGAAGGTCAACGGTCCGGAGCCTCCAGCGAAGGTCTGCGGTCCGGAGCCTCCAGCGACGGTTCCCGGTCCGGAGCCTCCAGCGACGGTCCCCGGTCCGGAGCCTCCAGCGGGGGTTCCCAGTCCGGAGCCTCCAGCGTTTTTAACAGGTAACGAGTTCAAAAGGTGCAGTTAATACAGGTAATGAGTGAGAACAGGAGGGCTTCTTAAAGAAAACTAACAGGTCTGTGAGAGCAGAATTCTTACTGTTTGGTAGGTGATCAAATACTTATGTCATGCAATAAAATGCAAATTAATTACTTAAAAATCATACAATGTGATTTTCTGGATTTTTGTTTTAGATTCTGTCTCTCACAGTTGAAGTGTACCTATGATAAAAATACAGACCTCTACATTGCTTTGTAAGTAGGAAAACCTGCAAAATCAGCAGTGTATCAAATACTTGTTCTCCCCACTGTAGTTGACAGGCTACAGAAGAGGCTACCGCTAATGCAAAGAGATTGGAATGACAAGTGGACTACACGTCTCGAATGTTCAGAGAGTTAAGCTTACGTTGGCAAAAAATCTTATTTTGACTAAAAATGATACAGTGCTGCTGGCTGGTGAAGTAGGCTAGCTAGCAGTGGCGCGTTGGTTGACTTAGTTTGAAAGTGTAGCTGGCTAGGTAGCCTTGACAATTACTCTAAACTACACAATTATCTTGGATACAAAGACCAGCAAAGACAACTATGTAGCTAGCTAACACTACACTAATCAAGTCGTTCCGTTGTAATGTAATAGTTTCTACAGTGCTGCTATTCGGTAGACGGTAGACGTTGGCTAGCGGGTAGCTGCTGGCTAGCTAGCAGTGTTGCCTACGTTAGAAGGACGAAAAATAGCTGGCTAGCTAAACCTCGGTAATATGATAATTACTCTAAACTACACAATTATCTTGGATACAAAGACAACATGTAGCTTAGCTAACACACTACACTACACTGTACCTGTCCCGCAGTGTGATGTTCGGATGTACCGATCCTGTGCAGGTGTTGTTAAACGTGATCTGCCACTCGCGAGGACGATCAGCTGTCCGTCCTGTCTCCCTCTTGCGCTGTCTTAGGCGTCTCACAGTACGGACATTGCAATTATATTTCCCTGCCACATCTGCAGTCCTCATGCCTCCTTGCAGCATGCCTAAGGCACATTCAGAGTCAGTAAAAGGCCTCTTTAGTGTCCTAAGTTTTCATAACGTGTGACCTTAATTTCCTACCGTCTTAACGACCGTTCCACAGGTCCATGTTCATTAAATGTTTATGGTTCATTGAACAAGCATGGGAAACATTGTTTTAAACTCTTAACAATGAAGATTCTGTGAAGTTATTTGGATTTTTACGAATTATCTTTTGAAAGACAGGGTCCTGAAAAAGGGATGTTTCTTTTTTGCTGAGTTTACAATCTATGTCTCAATTGTCTCAAGTCTTAAAATCCTTATTTTAACCTGTCTCCTCCCCTTTTAAACAGGGTGCATCAATAAGGGATCATAGCTTTCACCTGGATTCACCTGTTCAGTCTCTACAGTATGTCATGGAAAGATGTTTCCTAATGTTTTGTACACTAAGAATATGTGTATTTACATTGCTTCCTTTTATTGATCCGTAATATTCTGAACGTCTCCCATCATTTATTCCAGTGAGTCTTTCAAGAAAAATGTATTTTAAATGTCCACCAAATTTAAAGAGTGGGTTTAGATAAATGTACTGAATGAAAACTACAGAGAAAATCTGTTGGCCAGGAAATTGGTTGAATTAGTTGAATTAAATTTATTACAGCCGCTCGCAAGGGAACCACGCCGGAAAAATTATGTTACGCCACCTGCGTAAGGTAAAGTCTGAATACCAACTACTGAGATGTCACACCCTGATCTGTTTCACCTTGTCCTTGTGATTGTCTCCACCCCCTCCAGGTGTCGCTTATTTTCCCAGTGTATTTATCCCGTGGTTTCCTGTATCTATGTGCAGTTCATCTGTATGTTTGTCAAGTCAACCACTCCTTTCCCTTCTCTTTGCTAATCCTCCCGGTTTTGACCTTTGCCTGTTTTCTGGACTCCATTCCCGCCTGCCTGGCCATTCTGCCTGCCCTGACCTCGAGCCTGCCTGCCCTTCGGTACCTACTGGACCCTGAACTGGTTTTGACCTTTTGCCTGTACACGACCATTCTCTTACCTACCCCTTTTTGGATGAATAAACATCTAAGACTACAACCATCTGCCTCCTTTTGTCTGCATCTGGGTCTCGCCTTGTGGCCCTTAAATGAGAAGTGCATAGGAAAGGCATGCATAGGTAGACATACATTACCTGAGTCTGAATTGGGCTCATGTTGAAAAATAAATAATGTATAAAATGAACATGTCAATATGTAAGTTGAAAATGTTAAAACACTTTTTTGTGTGTTGGGGTGTCTCTGACCTTGCCAACAGGACAAAGACCTGTGAATGGATCTGGTTCACCAATCAGGGCCTTGATGGCTCTGCAAACAGTAACAAGAGTAATAATAATGAAACTTTAGTTTTGGGGGTGAGAAGGTTCTTTTGAGATCATCAGGCGACGTCCTAAAAAGTCTTTAGGGATGGGAACGGGGAACAGATACAAAAATCTCCAGGGTACCATGACAGAATGTCTGTGTTTTAAACATCGTTGGACACAGGATGTTCTTGCAACGTTCCAACATTCTTCAAACATTAATATCTAATTCTGAGAACATGGCAACCAGTGTTCTATGTATGTTTTGTGACGTTGATGGAATATTTCTCCTAACCCTCAGAAAACTGGACATATGAATGTTCTTGCAATGTCTCATTTAAATGAGTCTAGAACATTTAATATTTATTTTCGGAGAACATGGTAACCACATCTGGGTTGTTCTGTTTGACATTAAGGAATGTTCCCCCAACCTAATGCCAAAACAGGATAAAAAGGTTTCTCAGAAGGTTTTTGCTAACATACTGTAAATAGAATGTTCCCTTAAACTAACAGAAAACTGGATACTCATTAGAGAACATTACGGGTAACATTACAAAAACGTTCTCTCTCCGTAGAATTGTTAGCTGGGTAGTTTATAGTTAATAGTTTCATTGCTCGTGTTTCTGGCCCAAGCAAGTCTCTTCTTATTATTATTGGTGTCCTTTAGTAGCGGTTTCTTTGCAGCAATTCTCCTCTGAAAAGATGTTAAGATGTGTCTGTTGCTTGAACTCTGTGAAGCATTTATTTTGGGCTGCAATTTCTGAGGCTGTAATCCTCTGCAGCAGAGTTAACTCTGGATCTTCTGTCCTGTGGCGGTCCTCATAGAGCCAGGTCCATCATAGCGCTTGATGGTTTTTCAAGACTGCACTTGAAGAAACGTTCAAAATTCTTGAAATGATTCGTATTGACTGACCTTCATGCTTTAAAGTAATGATGGACTGTTGTTTCTCTTTGCTTATGAGCTGGTTCTTGCCATAATATGGACTTGGTCTTTTTACCAAATTAGGGCTATCTTTCTGTATGTTTCCATTTACAACTGCGACCTGGCCAAGATAAAGCAAGCAGTGCGACAAAAACAACTTCACAGAGTTACACATGTGATAGACATTTACTGCTTTTGTATAACCCCCCCCCCCACACACACACACCACCTTGTCACAACACAATTGATGGCTCGAAATGCATTAAGAAGAAAGAAAATTCCACAAATAACATTTGAAGAAAGGCACACCTGTTAATTGAAATGCATTCCAAGGTGACTACCTCTGAAGCTGGTTGAGAGAATGCCAAGAGTGTGCAGAGCTGTCATCAAGGCAAAGGGTGGCCATTTGAAAAATCTCCAAATATAGAATATATTTTGATTTGTTTAACACTTTTTTGGTACTACATATCCATATGTGTTATTTCCAGTGGTGATTTTAGAATGTAAAATCTTGGGTGGGGCAAAATAAAATTAAAAAGTGGGATGCATGCCAGCAAAGTCACTACATAGCACAACACTAAATAATACATGAATTGCCACTATAACGCTGACAAACGGTGCCCACAAACCTTACGGCCTACATAAAGCTGTCCCAACAAGCAGTCAAAAGCAGTCCCAACCACCCGCTACACCTGGCTATCAGTGGAGTCTTATCTGGCAGCGATACAGTTAATTAATTGACTGCCTTTAAAAAAAAATTGCTGATATGGCTGACTTGCCGTCTATCGTTGTCTCTGATTGGGGATCCATACTTAGGCAGCCTTTTTTCCACCTTTAGTTTGTGGGATCTTGTTTGTGTGTAGTTTGCTTTCTGCACTGCAAGTAGCTGTCACATTCGGTTGTTTATTTATGTTTTTCGTTTTTTCATCAAAATAAATTTGATGCACGCTTACCACACTGCACCTTGGTCTGATTCTTCACAACGAGCGTGACAGAAGATCCCCCACCAAACGGACCAAAGCGCGTGGCCAGGAGAGCAAGACATCCTGACATGGGAGGATATCTTGGATGGTAAGGATCCTGGACATGGGAGGAGATCCAGGCCGGAAGGGATCGCCTTCCATGGAACAGACGGCGGCAGCGAGGGAGGAACAACGACGACCACCGGGGTTCGCGACCACGAAGGAAGCCCGAGAGGCAGCCCCCAAAAACGTTTTTGGGGGGCACACGGGTGGTTGGCGGAGCCAGGTTTCAGACCAGAGCCAACTCCCCGCACTTCACTTTAAGGAGCTTGGACCGTTCAGGCACCATGTATGCGGTGATACGCACTGTGTCTCCAGTGCGCATCACAGCCCGGTGCGCTCGGTGCCAGCTCCCTGCACTTGCCGTGCAAAATGAGCATCAATCCAGCCAGGACGGGTTGTGCCGGCTCAGCGCTCCTGGTCTCCAGTACGCCTCCTCTACCGGATATCCAGCGCCGGCTCTACGCACTGTGTCCAGTGCGTCCTGTACCAGCGCCCCGCACTTGCTGGGCTAAAGTGAGCATCCAGCCAGGACGGTTTGTGCCAGCTCTACGCTCCAGACCTACAGTGCGTCTCTCCAGCCGGTTAGCCCTGTGCCTTCACGCACCCGGTCTCCAGTGCGTCTCTCCAGCCTGTTCACGCCTGTGCCGGCTCCAGCCACCAGGCCTCCAGTGACGATCCATGGCCCGGAGCCTCCAGCGCGGTCGGCGGTCCGGAGCCTCCAGCGAAGGTCGCCGGTCCGGAGCCTCCAGCGAAGGTCGGCGATCCGGAGCCTCCAGCGAAGGTCAACGGTCCGGAGCCTCCAGCGAAGGTCTGCGGTCCGGAGCTCCAGCGACGGTTCCCGGTCCGGAACTCCAGCGACGTCCCCAGTCCGGAGCTCCAGCGGGGGTTCCCAGTCCGAAGCCTCCAGCGGGGGTGCCCAGTCCGGAGCTCCAGCGGGGGTTCCCAGTCCGGAGCCTCCAGCGGGGGTTCCCAGTCCGGAGCCTTCTGCAACGATCTACGGTCCGGAGTCCCCGGCCGACGATCTACGGTCCGGTTCCGCCGGTGACGAATCCCACGGTCCGGCTCCAAGGAAGTGCGGGGATCAGCAAGCGAGCGGGTCTACGTCGCCGAAACGGAGCCGCCACCGAGGCTAAGATGCCCACCCGGACCCTCCCCCATTAGAGTCAGGTTTTGCGGCCGGAGTCCGCACCGTTGGGGGGGGGGCGGTACTGTCACGCCCTGACTTAGGAGAGCCTTTTTATTTCTCTATTTGGTTAGGTCAGGGGTGTGATTTGGGTGTGCATTCTAGTTTTTCTATTTCTTGTTGGCCCGGGTATGGTTTCCAATCAGAGGCAGCTGTTCTGTCGTTGTCTCTTGATTGGGGATCATACTTAGGCAGCCTTTTTTTCCACCTTTAGTTTGTGGGATCTTGTTTGTGTGTAGTTGCTTTCTCCACTGCATGTAGCTTCACATTCGGTTGTTAGTTTATTGTTTTTTCGTGTTCATCAAAATAAATGGATGTGCTTACGACGCTGCACATTGGTCTGATTCTTCCGTCACGAACGTGACACTTAGTTACAGTATACATGTCTCCCTTGCATATTACATCATTTATGCAGCAGCATATAAGACATTTTTGGACTAACCTTGGTTGTAATGTGCCACTTGAACAGGAAGGTGGCACGGCGGTCCTTCGTGGGCAAATTTTGTCGTCAAAGTGACTGAGGCCGGATTTACAATTAACAAGTTGATGACCGTTCAAAACGTATTTTCCCAGTCTAAGCTGTTTATTGCAACTTCCCAGTTAGCCACGTGCACGGATTCCTTCCAAACGACTCATTGTTGCATTTGCGATTGTTCTAACTGTGTAATCTTTATGTACAAGTGGTCATGAGCAACAGACACGTTTTATCTATAATTCTCTTTCATTATTTCTCTTCATATGACAAGGATTAAAAAGGACTTCGAGTAAGATTAGTCAAATTGATTCATGATGACTGCTAGCTTAAGATTTTGAAAGTAAGATTGATGATGATCAGTCCAATCAAAGCTACTGTACATATAAACGTGATTTGACATCATTTTATCTGTGGGCCAATGACCTTGAGCCTCCTTGGAAGGCACTACTAATGTAATTCTATGGCAGGAGCAAAAGGGCTTGAATTTTCAATGGTCTACCCTTACTACTTGACTGTGACGT